>NC_081790.1:10439688-10739688 GCF_963082965.1 Carassius carassius
TTCATATGTCCTGTATAGACACTAGACAGACTAAACCTTTCGCAACGCGGTTGTTTTGCGTCCGGTTTACTTTTCCGCCACCAAGCAAGCTCAATAACTAACTCCTCATCTGCACGCGCTCTCTTTAAAATAGGAATCGTTGTCATATTTCTTGTTACCATCGTTTATTCATCGCTGTCTCGTTTGTACTTGGCCAGTTTGGAGAAAGCCTCACCAAACCTGACCAGCCAGCGTTTGCGATCACGAGAACTTGTGCAAACGCTGATGGGTGACATGAATGCAGATGACTCCAGATCGGTGATTCGGTATTTGCTTTCCCAACAAGATCCATCGCCCAACACTAAATTAGTTTGCTGAATGCATAAACTGTATTTTCCTGCCAATCTAAAGGAAACGCTGTGTTTGAGGTAATTTGTTAATTACCATAGACTTAGACTTTGCAACTATTACAGTTATTGCACTTATATACAAAACTTTGTATTATGTTTGCTATAGAGTTTGTGACATCACGTGCACTACTGCCGGTGGCAGTAGACAACCGCGGTAGCAACCGACCACTGCGGTGACGCGGTTGTCACGGCAACCGTCACAGCCCTAGGGCTAACACAGACATACTTTATTTTTATTTTTTCGTTTATTCTACTTCAGCCGGGAAATGGGCGATCATACTAATAACTTGTAATCTTTACAAGAATATCAGAGTCATGCAATGAGCATGTCTGCATTTATTAGACACTTAATATCACGTCAGTTGGTGCTTTCAGAATCGCCAAATCTGCTGCCGTCGTTCCAGCACATCTGCAGCGGAGACCTAAACCAGGAAGTTGGTCACCAGATAACACGGTGACCAGTTAAACCGTAACACCGGCTTTGGTTGCAATACTCTTTAGACTTCTTTGGCATTGTAAAACGGAAACGTTTTGAGAAAAAACAACTACACTTGTGTTGTGTGACTGCGAGTATCTTCAGAAATCGTCCCCGTCACCGGGTGGTTGACAGCCAATCACGGCGAATTTAGGTCCTTACATGCACGTAGGCTATGCTACAAGCTCACACAGACACAGCCGCTTGGCAAAAAAAAAAAAAAACCACCGATTGGCTTTTGGAACCGAAATTTGGCACCAAAAGATAAATAATTTTTCGATACTCATAGTGTCTAAGTTTTTCGTTCGATACCATAAAGGCATCGAAGTTCGGTACCCAGCCCTATGAGGGACATGCCCCTCAGTAGGAGTTTTGTGAATTGTTCTGGTTCCTGGCTCTTTTCATTGGACCGATTAGAAAAGCGTATTTGTTTTAAAATAGATTTTCACCTTTATCACAAATTTAAATGTATATTCATATAAAAGTAATCCATGCAGAACTTTTTTGAAAGCAGTCTTCTTGTGTTTTGAAGACAACTCAGCAGTTTTCTGCACTCTTGTTAGTTTTTTGTTTATACAGCAGATGGGGTTCCTGTGAGGTACACTGTATTTGATTTGATCTCGATTTAGAGCGGTTTCTGTGATTTAAATTGGGCCTTTTGGATAATCCGATCATATTATCATTTGCATATCAGCATACATTATTAATTCAGGGTCTGTCTCTCCAATTAATCGAAGTCAGGTTTTTCTCTGGAGAGGTTTTAACATCTGTGTGACCCTGGAAATCCTGCAGGAGATTTAAGCTTATCAGCCACAGCCTAATCAGCTCTTCAGAGGTGTGTTTGTCTGTGTTTACTCTTTTTGCTTTTCATTCCCTCGCTCTTTCTTGCTCTGTCTTGACCTGTCTTGGGCACCATGCTCCAGAGGGAGCTTCCTTTCTGTGAGCGAGACAGAGGATCAGAGTGCTTGACAAAATGCCACTGCTATGCCTGTCAATGAGGGCAGCGCCCCCTCATATCCCCACTCAGCTCGGGATTGACCCTTTGCCAGTTTCCTTTTAAAAACATTTTTGCTACCCTTGCACCTTGATTCCACCCCCTTAACATCTTAGCCGGTGCTCAGTGTCATCTATTGAAAACCATCCGGCTATTTATATGGTTTGTTGTTTTGACTGTTTGCTCCGATCTTTTATGGTTTTTTTTCTCCACGGCTCTCTGAAGACTTGTGCCGATTCATACCATAGATACAAAAGATTCTCTAACGGCTGTCTGACTATGTCTTGTTACAGTCTAGACCCCAGTGCTTCACCCGCTGACTCGCTGTCTGCTTCTGTGCCTGTCTTCTTCCTGACTGACTGTCTTTTTGAGTCACTGCTTTAAGGCTTAAAGCGCTTGACTGCTTGACACATTGTTTGGCTATTTGACTTCTTCACTCATGTTTTTGAAGCGAATCATTGGCTGGATTGATCTGTGCTCCTCATGCCCCTATGGGGAGTGATACTGCCTTGCCCTGGTCTCACTTTATTTTTCTGCTTCTCAGACACAACAATCTACCCCTAGGACTTAATTGCTGCATTTAAACTTGTCTTGCTTTTATCTGATTTATTTTCTGTACATCCTTCTCTTCTCTTCATGAAAAGCTTAATTTTTTGTTGATTTAGTTTATTAGTGGATGCTCTTGCAGAAAGGAAGACACATCCTGTCCAATTGGTGCACCCGAGGCGGTGAGGGCAATTCCTTATTCCCCAAGTGTGTACCCATTCCTGAGAGATGAGAGTGTTAGAGAATGACAGCTCTTTGTAACCTGGTTTCTTCCTCTAGCTGTTTATCCAGGAGCTGTCTTTCCTCCCCCTATTTGTTTGTTTATTGAGAAAAAAAGCAGAATTTGAATGCTTGTGCTGAATAAGACAGGTGGTACTCTAATCTTTCCATGTACTAGTCTAGGGCTGCACGATGTGTCGTTTAAGCATCGATATCGCGATGTACGAATCCACGATAGTCACATCGCAGGATGTGCGATGTAGGCTGTCGTAGTTGATCCGTTATTCATTAACTGTACGGGCCAGCTACTCCCCTGCCCTTGACAGTGTGATTCGCGGATTAATTGCACAGCTTAACCATCATAGAGTGAAAGTTTATAATTGACAGGACTGAAAACCACATGCAAGTTTAACAGGGCAGAAAGAGAGGGAGCGCGAGAGAGACAGAGAGAGCGCGCGAGAGAGACAGAGCGCGCGAGAGAGACAGAGAGAGAGAGAGAGCGCGCGAGAGAGACAGACAGACAGAGAGAGAGAGAGCGCGCGCGAGAGAGAGAGAGAGAGAGAGCGCGTGCGCGAGAGAGACAGGGAGAGAGAGCGCGCGCGAGAGAGACAGAGAGAGAGCGCGCGCGAGAGAGACAGACAGAGAGAGAGAGAGAGAGCGCGCGCGAGAGAGACAGAGAGAGAGCGCGCGCGCGAGAGACAGGGAGAGAGAGCGCGCGAGAGAGAGACAGGGAGAGAGAGCGCGCGAGAGAGAGAGAGTACATTAGAAGTACCATCAATGTTTATAGAAATGTATATGGATTTATTTTGCATGTAATTTTTTTTCTTATGAATATATATGTATTTTTGTTTTGTTTGTTTCTATTCTGCTATGTACAATGCTTTGGCAATATGTACCTTTGTATGTCATGCCAATAAAGCAATTTGAATTGAATTGAGAGAGAGAGAGAGAGACCGAGAGAGAGCGAGCCGTTTTCAAACAACACGAAATGAGAATGTAAGTGTGCTCACCCCATTTTTGTTTGTAAGAAAAAATATCGCAATATATATCGCAGAAAAATAAAATATCGCAATGTCATTTTTTCCCAATATCGTGCAGCCCTATACTAGTCCTCACTATAATCTTAATGCAAAGAGAGCAACAGCCACATAAACATAGCCTGGGGTTGAGCCAAAGCACAGCCAAAAGTGATATCTTAGCACGAAGAAACAGTAGCCTTTTCTTTTGAGCTGGATGCAGTCAAACAGGGTGGAAAATTCATACTTTAAAAGCCAGAGTGTATTTTTAACGGTTAGTGGGTTCAGAACAGACTGAACTTATGGTCTCAGGGAAAGAAAAAATAGTGGAGAGAAATAAATTACTGAAGCATCTCTTTTAAGAGACCACTGTCTGCTCCAAAAGCAAATTACTGCACACCTAAATGTGTGATATTGTGTCTTATAGGGGGACATTTTCACCTTGGAGTACAAAATGAGAACAATAAACTTCCCAAATTTTTTTGGGGTTTGCTATTTTAGTGGTGCTTGCTAGGCACTTTCACCCAGTGGTAAATTTTTTTTGTAAGACGTGGTTTCCAGTGTTTTGGCATTTGTATATATTATATATTAATGAATTTTGGTTAATTTTACTAGAACTAAAATGGCATCTGGTTTTAAGCAACAAAAATGTAATTTTAGTGGACTAAAGTGCAAATTAATATTTTATATAATGCTAAATTAGATTTTATGTAGTTATTGTGGTATTTTTGTCTTGTGATTCTTTGTCCCCAAATTTTGACGTCATATTCTCAGTCATCCTTAGCTATCTTTATCTGTTCTGATAAATGAACTGGTTTTCTCTTGTGCATCACGTACAATGCATAGTTACCCTCTTGTGTTTCCAGCATAATGCTGATCCTGACACGCTTGGGGTTGTCTTACAGCCCTCATTAAGGGCTAGTTTTACAAGTGGCATCATGGCTGTGAGAATTTAATCCGGCTGGTGTTCTAAGGGTGGTTATCTCCATTGTACTGGCTTTAATGTGACAAATAGGCCTCCTCTGTCCTGCTTTGCATGAGAAACAGAGCTGTTAGTGGTGTGTTCACAATAGGGGTTGTGATTCCTGCTGAATAATGGTGGCATGCTTGTAATATCTCTAGTTTACTGCCCCCTTCGCTCCTGAATCATTACTAGTATGGAATGCACTATTCGCCTTAAGTTTACTGTTGCAAACACAGTAACCAGTATTTGTGGAGTTTGTTTCCACCTCTGTCTCCATAGAAATGCGAACCCATGCACATAATTGAATTATATTGAATTATAATATATGAATTTAACATGAGACATGATTCATTGACATTTGGTGGGTGGAAATAAACAATGACAAAGTTGTTATTGTTTTGTCCCTGTTTGTGTGGTTGTATTGGTTTCACTCAGCTCAAGTCAATTATATTAGACAAATTCTCATTACAAGAAACGTTTATGCATGAATTCTCTGAAACAAATAAGGAGCAGGAGCCAGCGTTGTGTCATACTGGCATCAGTGTTACTAAGATCAGGAAAGAAGGTTTGCTTTAGAGACCCTAATGACAGAAGGAATGGTAGGTTTGTAGGTTGGTAAGTGAACAGTGCCTGGGCTATCATCCCAGAGGCGATCCGTCAGACACTCGCCTGGGCTTGGGGATCCAAATCATAGTGTGTGATAACTGTTTGCTTAATCACTGATACAGGAAGAAGGAAATGAGCTGACTGTCAATAGACTCCAGGAAATTAAATATGCTCCACACGCTGCAGAAATGAGATGGTGTCAGAGTTCTCCATGCCTTTGAAGTGACAGTGTTTTAACACTGTAGAATATGGAAATATTTCCATAGGTTTGCAGTTATTTTCCAGAAAACGCTTTTCCATTTGTATTTTTTTTAAACATTCAGGTTGAAATCAAAATGATCTGACATTCGTTATTTGTCTCCTTCTTTTCCAGTTTCTGTGTCTGAAGAACATCCGAACATTCCTAAAAGTGTGCCATGATAAGTTTGGCCTGAGGAACAGTGAGCTGTTTGACCCCTTCGATCTCTTTGACGTGAGGGACTTTGGGAAGGTGAGAAACAGCGGTTTTGCTGAGCACGGGGTTTATCTTAACACTATTAATCATTTTGCACCATCATGTTTAAGTCTCTGCAGCTGAATGACATTAATGTTCTGTGCACTTTTATGGGAGATTAACCCATAATTGAGGCTATTGTGCATAAGCTTTGCTCAAAAAAAAACCTTTAATGCTGGGTATAATATAAAAGTGTGGTGCTATGCTTAATCGGCCCTGTGTGGATTTTTTTAGAGTTGTGTGGATAAGATCTCGTAATTATTCACAGTACCATTTAGCCCAGGGTTTTCAAACTTTGTTGTCTGGGATCCCGAATATGATTCTGCACTTGCAGATGAGAATTTTTTTTTTTTTTTTTCTGCTCGATGTCAGATTGTCACAGCTTTTTCCACACCATTAAAAGGCACATTTCTATCTGTTGAATGCTCTGTCAGTTTTCTCTAGTGTGTAAGCACCATTATGCTGACTTTGCTCTGACAGTTGTCCAAGTATTGGAGAAAACGTGATGTCTTTAAGTACAACTGAACCCTGATCCTTATATAACTAAAGAGCCTTTCACACTGCGATTCCGGCAAATAATGTGTCCCATCAATTGTTCCCGGGTCGCTAGATTTTGCACTTTCACACTGCCAGTGATTACCCGGAACATGTGCATGCTTTCACACACAACCCGTAAAGGTCCCGTAACGACACGTGATATCAGGGCCTCGAAACACCTCATAAAAGATTCGCACGATAACGTGCGTCATCACTATGACACTGCATTAGATCTGGCTTTTGTTCACACAGCGCTTGTTCCGGGACTGAACCCAGCAATGTTACTAGGTCCCCGACATGGGATCAGTCCCGGAATCAATCCCGGGACGTGTTTGCTTTCACACAGAAGGCGACCCGGCAATGTTCCGGCAATTTGCCAGGTCCGACGTGCAGTGTAAAAGGGGCTTATGACAGTTTAGTCAATGCACTGACCTCCATGATAGAAGCTCATTGTTAATTCTGTTTCTTAGTGCTAATTCAGCTTGATGTCTAACGTTTATATTGGATATGGGTTCTTCGTCATTATCAGTATAGTTTTAATAGTTATTAGTGGGGGAAAAGTGCTGTAAAGATTAGTAGAATTAAAGAGAAAACAACTTCCTTGTTATTGATTGTTCTGGTTGCTTGAATTGATTGGACTTCATGAAGTATTTACAGGTGCAAAGCACTTGTTTCGACCATTGAAACGTTTCCAATCCAATAGTTACGGTTAACTACAGCTCAGCAAGCATGTCTGGACATTTCCAATGCCTCGGTCAGGAATGAAAGATGAAGAGAGCATTTTAAAGTCACAAAGGGAGGGGCGTAGACCGTGAGATTAAGCCTTTGCCAGACGGTGAGATTTAATGGATAATGTGGAGGACGGTGAGTGAGAGTCAATGAGCACATGGAAAACAATATTAAAACCCTCAAGCAGTCAGAATCAGTCACACACACCCTCCACATGTCAATGTGTAAATTGCGTTTGCGTCGACTCGAAGGTGACGGGCTTGTCCCTTCATCGATTCTCCATTAAGGGCAAGCAGCGCATTATAATATATTGAAGTAGGCAGCTCGATATCAGTACGCCATACATGCAAATCGTCTACCTCCTTTTAAATGAAGAGAGACAGATGCTTCTGAAGCTTTAGAGCTGAAGGATATAGAAAGCATTTTTAATCTTTCAATAGCACATACATCGTTGAACTTTAACCTCGGGCAGTAATATATCTCTCTGGCCTGTCAAGCTCAGGGTGCCTTTAATTGGAATGGACAATCTTAGTCCTTTGTGTCCTTGCAGTTGGTCTGATGGTTAATGTGTCTCTGGCCATTTTAGGGATGGTGTCTGTTTTAAGTGTTGTCACTCTCATGTTTGAGCCCACCTAACCCTAACAGCGACTTGAATGGCTTGTTTCCTGCTTTGTTTGAGAAGAGAGCACAAATCTGTCCGTTTAGTGTGAATATTTAGTCTCTGCATGCTCCCCATTCATCAGCACTTCATTACTCTTTGCTTGGTGGAGCATCTACGAGGCACCTGTCCCTCCTGATGCTTCAGGTAATTGGCTCTCATTCCTTTCTCCATCTCGCTGCATTTAGGTCTTTTAAACAGATGGCTCACCCCCACATCTTTCACTAAATTTGCCAGAGCACTTCTGTCAGTGCTCTGATGTTTCATGCCCTCCTCTATCCCATCAGCCTGTGGGACACATCCTCACGACAATCACAGATGGACCCAGATTTTCCTTACTGTTCCATTTTCATCATTACTCATAAACACACAGCTCTCTGGGGTTCGATTTTGGCTTAACGTGGCATTCAATCTGAACTGCTTCTGTTTTTTTCCCTCTTAATTGGATCTGGATATGCAGTTGTTATCATTTAAATGAACACCACAATCACCTTGGTTCACGTCTTTGTGACAGTTAGCAAGATGACACTCCACCTGTTCACAGCCTTTTTATAGCTTTGTGATTTGCAATGTGTGAATCAGAATGGTTGAAGATGATTTTGATTATCACAGGGTATATCGCACTCAATTGACCTCTGCAGGCCAGTTTTTGACATGGCTGTTCTACAAAATCTTATTGACCTGGTCTCTTTTGTTTAGTGTTGTCATAATTATCCCTCATCTTTATTCAGAGTCAGAGCAACATCCCAGTGGGCTCATGTGGGCATGCTCTAAATTAACAGTCAGTTCATCTGGGGGAATGATCAGTAAAATAGCTTCTTGACTGACACCACTGGGGCCTTTTGGAGACCACTGGGAGTCAAATGTTATTTTCATAAGATTAAATAATAACAAAGAGTGAGAATTGTTTTCACACGTGCACAGATTCAGTTGTTTTTGTAGCAAAGTAATTTGTGTGGTCTGAAATTGAAAAATCTGATTTTCTGTTAATATTTACATAACTTGTCAGATCAGAAATAATTACATATACAAAATCTCGTATTGATTTAAAAATTTAATATATATAATTTTATATATTTTATTATTTATATATAATATTTTTTGTTATATGTTACTATAACAAGACCCATTGTAGCATATAAGGCTAAAAATAGAAAGTTACACTTTCCCTTTTTGATGCACAAAAGTTATTTGGAGTTATTTGTCAACTGCCCCTCCCTTGCAGGCTTCCTCTTTAGTTTCTCAGTATTGTGCTAAAACTGCTGCAGCAGGAGTGCTATTCTTTTGAATTCACAATTACAATTCAGTGACATATTGTGTTTGCACTCACCATGTGCATACATTTCTCTGCTTAAGTATACTTAAAGGTCCCATGACATGGATTATTTCCTTTTCTTTAAATGCTTTTTAATGTTTCCTTGGGTGTACTTACATTGTTAGTATGATTTTTACATTTAAAATATAGAAATAAAAAGCATTTTTATATCCTGATATTAGCCCTCTTGCTTGAATGCTCTGTTTGAAGGGGCGTGTCTGCTGTGAGACTCAGAGTAAACGACAACTGTTGTGATTGGCTGACATCTTTGCATTCAAAATGCGTATTACATGTGGAACCCCTCTCAAATATATATATATATATATATATATATATATATATATATATATATATATATATTTTACTATTACAGCTGTCGAGATTAACAAATCATGGAAGTGTTGATTATAGAATTATTTTTTCGATCTTGTCCCATCACATGAAAGGCTGCAGTGATGAGCATTGAGTAGACAGAGTCTGTTTATCGCGTGAATGCAGTGATCTCGTCATTATTGCAACACGTTTTTTCTCACAAAATGCTTTCACCACAACTAACAGCAAACACATGAATACACCACATGAAGTAAGAGCTTTGTTGTGCAGCATAACAGCGTCATTCATTGTAACGGCAGTTTAGGCAACAGTGTAGATATACTTGCGATGTGTGAGAGCTCCGAAAAAAAGGGAGCGTTCTTTTATCGCTCTCTGTAGTTAAATCACAATTTAAATAACAGATTTGTTTCATGCTACTAAGAGAAACAACGTAAAGTTGATCATTTAGTCACTGGCTTGATTCACTGATGCATAAACAGTATTAAACGATTTAGAAAGAAAGTCAGTGTGAACTTGAATGATTAGCTACACATCAGAAATCACTGATCACAGATCAGGCATTAATGAACATGGTTACTCACTGTTTGTGCCGGTGCTGTCGAATCCATATCATAAAAGTCTGTTTGTAACGCCTGTCCTGACATTGCGACTGAATTATATGTAAATATTTGGGCGGGCAAAGCAGAGAAAGGGGAGGTAACATTTCTCCTTATAACATCACAAGGAGGAGATTCAAGATCAGCCCGTTTGAGCTTCCATTTTCTCAAAGGCAGAGAAAGATAGCAAAATATCGATTTACACCGATTAGAATTTCTAGAAACTTGGGGACCATATACAGGCTAGGGGAACTCATTATAATGTTAAAAAACCTCAGAAAGTGAAATTTTCATGTCATAGGACCTTTAAGCTTCACACCTCTTCTCTTTAACCCTCTCAAGTCGATTAACGCGGATACGCATTTTGAGTCATTTTCTCCTGATAACCCCGAAAAGAACTTAAATTACACTTTCAGTTTTAATCGTACAGATAAGAGCAATACATCAATCGAATCTGTAAAGGGTCTACTTTTTTTTGGATACAGACATAATAACAACAAAACTTTGTGCACTTATAAAATAAAGATAACAAACAAGGTGCGCTGTCTGCAGCCTTTGTCTGCGCTGATCTTCTTTTACAAACACGTCATTTAAATGAACTGTAACTCCGTGAATACTCAACGAAGAGACATGAGAGATATATCTATTAGAGCCGACCGATATATCGGCCGGCCGATATTATCGGCCGATATAAGCTAATTGCATTTAAATCGGCATCGGCATTTATAACGGCCGATGAAACATGAGAAACAGAGTCTCATGCTTCACTCATGTTATGAGTGTTGCATAGTGTGCCCACCAGAGGGAGCTCTGCAGCTCCAGAGTTAACAACAGCGCCAGAAGTCCACTACAGAAGAAAGCGATCAACTGTTTTGACGGTGAGTCTGTCGTTCGTCATGTGAAATGATTGTAGATTTAGTTCATACCCTGTATATAAAAACTGTGTGGTAGTTCTAGCTAACGGTCCTAGCATTATTACTTCTAAATATTCTGTAACAGCCGCTAATGCATTGCTATATTAGATTAGCCACAAAGCTAATACCATGTTTATCAGTGGAAGAGCGCGAACGTTAATAGGAGGTCAAACTATAACGTTAGCGTTTAACTTATTCTTATTCTATTGCGGTGTGTTTCCCACATAATGACCGCGTAATTGGGCCTTTCACACAGTACGCGGTATGCACGGCGCTTGCCGCTGGGCTCAGCGTTGCCCTTCAGATACAACGCGATTTGCGCTGCGCTATGGCATAGGCGGAGTTTTAAAAACGTTTAGCGGGAGCTCTTTCATAGTCTGTTCCTCCTCCTTTCGGTCAGCAGCAAACATGTATCTGTCCCGTTGTAAGAAGCGAGCGATAGCGCTAGTCCTGCTGATGAGAATTAAGAGAGAAGCAAGGAAGAAGAGGCTACCCTCAGGTCCAGAGAACAATTTGGTGAATTCAGGCTGGTTACGTTACTCTAACGCTAATAGCTTCCTTTTTAGCAGGCCCCTTAAATGCTTGCTATTAACTTGTTTGAAGGTGGTTCTTCTCAAAATTGACAGCGGTGTGTTCATGACACTAACGTTAACCATTCAACTTCGAATTGATTCCGTAATCTTCCGGTAATAGTAGGCAAGACGATGTTCTGTGAGAGCAAATATAGTGTAGTTACAGTAACTACAGTAGGTGCGTCAGAAATGATTAAACCAGAGGGGACATGTAAATAAATGTGAGCTGAACAAGCGCTTTTTTTTTTTTTTTTACATATTGTTTCAAAGCAGCTTTACAAACATAACAGGAAAATGTTGAAATAATATTGTTAAATATAAGTAGGTAATACCTATTGCTTGACAAATAAAAAAAATATATATATATTTCTCATTTTTGCCTATGTAGGAGATCCCAGTTTATTATTATTATAATTCTAATGATGACATGAGTAATGATACATGGAGATATTATTAATACACATGCTTATTCTTTCTCCGTCTCTCTTTCTGCCTACAGATGGCTGAAAAAGGTGAATGCTGTAGTAGCAAAGTGTGGGACTACTTCTGCAAATACTTTAACTTTAGTATTATAATTTGTTTACAGTAAACACACAGACTGTTAAAACCAGCTTCAACTGGAAGAAAGTAAAAGTGTTAAATGTTTAAAACCAGACTGTTTTTTGATCATTAAAAAAGATATACTTTTGATGTGCAATTGTTTAGTCATTGAGACTGTAATCTAAGGCTTTTTTTTTAACCCTATCAAGTCGATTAACGCGGATACGCGTTTTGAGTCATTTTCTCCTGATAACCCCGAAAAGAACTTAAATTACACTTTCAGTTTTAATCGTACAGATAAGAGCAATACATCAATCGAATCTGTAAAGGGTCTACTTTTTTTTGGATACAGACATAATAACAACAAAACTTTGTGCACTTATAAAATAAAGATAACAAACAAGGTGCGCTGTCTGCAGCCTTTGTCTGCGCTGATCTTCTTTTACAAACACGTCATTTAAATGAACTGTAACTCCGTGAATACTCAACGAAAATACATGAGAGAGATATCTATAGAAAGCTTGACATGTCTATTTTTAAACTAAACAAGTGCCGCCGAAAACAGATATTCTGTGATAAAGTAATCCATATGAAAACAACGCGATGTCTGTTTTTCATGTCTCCCTTCATTATATCTAATGTGACCACGCCCCCGTGCTGAACACGCTATTCAGATTCAAACTGAAGCGCGCGGCTTGAATACGCCCATAACAGAAGAAAAAGCAGCGAGACTGTTCAAGTTTTTTTTATTTTACTGTTTGCTTCGCGATGAGAGGAATAACACATAATTCACCCCAAAAAGATGTGATGTGGTTGAGGATTTGAGAAATGGATTTCCTCAGAAAAAAAGAATGAAGCACTTTATTCAGCAGAGATCATAAACATGAGTAGGTCTCTTTTTATTTATTTATATACTTGTACTAGTTTTCACATAACGTGTAAACGTTTTACTAGTTAGACTTTTTCCAAACTATAATTCCTGACTAAATGTATAATCAAGTGAAACATTATGAAGTTTCAATAACAATATACAACACTATACCCTTCGAAAGCTTGATGTAAATAATATAAATGTAACAAATACATAACTGTAACAAATGTAAAAACAATGCTTTTCTTTCCATTTATTCCCCCTAAAAACCCAGAAAAATATTCTCAGCTCTTTTCAACATTAATAATAATGATGATAATAATAACAACAAACGTTTTTTTTTTTTTTTTTGTAGAAAATAAGATTGTTAAAAGGATTTCTGAAGGATTGTGTGACTGGAGTAAGCATGCCAAACAATTTGTTTGAAAGTCAGCTTTGATTGTTTCTAATAAACTGTTTAACTGCTCCCCCAAGTGGATATTAAATTATGTTGTGGGATAATTAAATATATTCTTAATAAACTACAAACATAAAATTATATAGATTTATTTTGTTCTCACATTCTCTCTTGTAACTCCTCACTCACAGTGGCACAGATGACTGAGAGGCTCATTATGCAGCTCATTATGCAGGCCTTTGTCTTCTCAGGTGTAAATCACAATGATATTCATGGTAGTTGACGCCTACTCGCATATGACTTTTACCAACAAAAAGTGTCTTAGAAAATTTAAATCAATATATTGTTTTCTGTGAGTGAGTAAACAAGATGATTTTCACATCATTTAGAAATAAAAATTCTAGGCTACAAGCTCCAGTTCTCAAAAATCCCGGGAGCCATTGTTCTGTATGTGTTTTTTTTTGCCTTATTCAAGCGTTTTAACATTTTTAGTTTTTCACTAACCACGCATAATATTTTTTTTCTCAAAAACACAATCATGTACATACATGCATTTCACATATTATTACAGCCCAGTTTGTGCTGATTACAGTGAGATTAGTCTTTACCCATTTAGATATTTATAAGAAACTGAAAAAAGCACAAATGTCAAGGCATGACAAAACTTCTCCAGGCCCCAAAAATACCCTTAGACTCCAGAGGGTTAACATAGTCCATTCTGGAAAATGGTTTATACAGCCCACATACATAGAACAGGCAGATATTTTGCTATTGAATGTTATGTAAATGCAGTTTATAGGAAATGGGTCTAATATCCAGATTATTTTTAAAATCAAAATATCGGCTTATAAATCGGCTCTTTTCGAGTTAATATCGGCATTGGCATCGGCCCCCAAAAATCCATATCGGTCGGGCTCTAATATCTATAGAAAGCCTGACATGTCTATTTTTAAACTAAACAAGTACCGCAGAAAACAGATATTCTGTGATAAAGTAATCCATATGAAAACAACGCAATGTCTGTTTTTCATGTCTCCCTTCATTATATCTAATGTGACCACGCCCCCGTGCTGAACACGCTATTCAGATTCAAACTGAAGCGCGCGGCTTGAATACGCCCATAACAGAAGAAAAAGCAGCGAGACTGTTCAAGTTTTTTTATTTTACTGTTTGCTTCGCGATGAGAGGAATAACACATAATTCACCCCAAAAAGATGTGATGTGGTTGAGGATTTGAGAAATGGATTTCCTCAGAAAAAAAGAATGAAGCACTTTATTCAGCAGAGATCATAAACATGAGTAAGTCTCTTTTTATTTATTTATTTACTTGTACTAGTTTCACATAACGTGTAAACGTTTTACTAGTTAGACTTTTTCCAAACTATAATTCCTGACTAAATGTATAATCAAGTGAAACATTATGAAGTTTCAATAACAATATACAACACTATACCATTCAAAAGCTTGATGTAAATAATATAAATGTAACAAATAGATAACTGTAACAAATGTAAAAACAATGCTTTTCTTTCAATTTATTACCCATAAAAACCCAGGCTATATAACAGTTCAGTAATAGGGTGACCACCTGTCCCGCGTAGCGCATGCGCGCACAGCGTTTGAAGCCCAATTCATGCGTCCCGCAAATTGAGACTGTGTCACGCAAAATCAATGCTTGCTCAAAAAAAGTTGATGGCTCTATATCCTCGAGCCCCAGGCAGCCAAACGAACATTACTTGACAGTTCAGCACGCTACTGCGAGAGCGGGAGCGAGCGAGTTTGAATGAGAGATGAAGTTTACATCTTTATTATTTCTGTTTTAACGTTTTTCCTACATTATTTATATTAAAATATGTTATGTAGGCAATAACTCAGTTTACTATTAAACTAATTTACTGAGGTGGCATCGTTGTTAACTTACAAAAATTATAATTTGGTGGATAATTTAAATTTTTCCGTTAATAACAGGTAGTGTATTCCGATGTAAAATTAACAGTAGCCTGTGGACGCTCAACAACCATCTTATCTGAGCTCAAAACGCTGCTTGAGCAAGTGTCAAGATGTGTGTTTATTTTTGTTCTCAGTACGTTATTTTAATAGCAATTAATGATTATGAACATAAAGCATTACAATATATATATATATATATATATATATATATATATATATATATATATATATATATATATATTATTATTACTATATACTATCGATGAAACCACAAAGCTGACGTGGGAGGTATGTAGAATTGCCTGCAATATAAAGTAATTTTGAGTATTATTGCTATTAGTATTATTTTCTAAAATTAGGTAGATGTAATATAAAAGTACACATGGCAATTTTTTTGCAACAGCTCCAAGTCTCACGCGCAGTGTAGGTTATACGTCACTGTCCGAATCCGTTCACTTATTTATTTATTCACGCCTTCCTGATATAGTGAACTCAACTGCCATACACTATATAGGGATTAGTGAATGAGTGAATTCCCTTCCCTTGAGTTGTGATGTCAGACTTTTTTTTTTACTTTTCCTGTGGTGTTGAGCAACTACAATTCATTTTAATCCTATAATTTTATATTATAATTTATTTAAAATGAATAAATTGTAATGAAAAATTAATAAAATAGCTAAAGTAAATCGTAAGTGGAAGTGCATCTGTCAATTCTGTCATGAGCATACATCAGCAATTACACATGTTTAGGGCAATAGGGCATTATTAATATACCATGGAAGGTGGTATGTGCTAGAAATGGGTAAACCACTATCAGTGAGTCTGCCCATGGGGTGTCCCACATTGTCCCTCAGAAACGTACCCCTTGTCCCCACTTGGGCTTATTAGCAGGTGGTCACCCTATTCAGTAAACATGTTAATTAAGAGACTTAAGTTTTAGACACCATATTGCCTTTTTTAGCTCTATTTCTACAACAGAAAATAATTCCAAACACAGCCACCAAAGCACAGTTTTGCGTCTCTGAGCAACGTGACAGTGTTTCGTTCCTGAATGAATCAACCGTTTAAATGATTCGGTTCATTCGCAATGACTCACTTATTAACAGTGACTTGCTGACACATACTGGCCATTTTAATTTCACATTTAAAGTATCTTTTGATTTTTTTTTTAAATAATAAATTTCTTATCATTTCAAATGAGTATTAAACATTTTATGTCTTGTATATCAAAACATTATTCATGCATTTGTAACTGCAGGTTAAATGCATTCTTGTCCTGCACTAAACAGTGTAATACATCTAAATGCCACTTCCAATGAATCTTCTGCATTTCCTCTGCATTAAAAGATGAGTTTGTTGATACTGATTTGCCTGGTAACAGCCCAAATGTTTTATTATTCTAAATAACTGATTCCTTTAATTAAAAACAACTAGTTTGAGATTAATAGACCTATCCCAGGGGTGTCAAACTCAGTTCCTGGAGGGCCATAGCCCTGCAGAGTTTAGTTCTAACCCTGCTCCAGCACACATATCATGTAGTTTTCAAATAAACCTAAATGATTAGATTAGCTGGATCAGGTGTGTTTAATTAGGGTTATATCTAAACTGTGCAGGACTGCCCTCCAGGAACTGAGTTTGACACCCTTGGCCTGTCCCATTTTGACTCCCTCCCACTGTTAAAATGTAACTAAGTAATTTTTACTCTGAGTAAATTTTAAATGAGCTACTTTTTACTTGAGTAGATTTTTAGACTGGTACTTTTACTTGTACTTAAGTAAAATGTCATTAATGTAATGGTACTTTTACTTGAGTAGAATATTTTTGTACTCTTTCCACCTCTGCTGGTTGCCAGGCGCTCTGTACTGCAGCTCTGAGGACTGCTCAAATACCTGTAAAACACTGCTTTGAGAAAGTTGCTAAGGAACAATGGTGACATTAAAGAATAGATTCTCTGTAAAGGTTATTGTGGTGGTTTTAACAGCATGGAGCCAAGCTGAGGCAGTACTGATGCATTCGAGAGTTGGCTGAGGTTTTATATCAGACTGGTCTGCTTTTATTTTTGTCAGTGGTGAGGTCAGTGGCCTTTTGACCTAAGAAGTGTGATACAGATTGATCAAACAAAACATCTACTTTATCTCCTGATGGTAAATGGTTAGAGAAATGTAAGGAGGTGGTTTTTGGTTGCTAGCTTAAAACATGATTCCTTTGCATCCATACAGAAAGGATCATTTAGAACGTTTAAAACAGTGAGAAGATTTTGTCTCTTCAGATAAACTGCTTCAGCTTAGTTTGGGATTAACCCTAGGCCATAAAGTACTTTCAGTAGCAAATTGCTTTTTTGAAATCAATCTTGTTTTGTAAGTTTCTCCTCCATCTCTGAAGGCATCCTGTTGTGAATTAAACGATACTGAGACAATAAAATTTATAGGCTATATTTGTTGTGGAAAGCCTTTTTGCCCTGCTTGGATCATTAAAGCTAATGTTCTTGAATGCAAGGAGCTGTCCTCCTCCTCAAAGCAAGTGACATGTGCCTCTGTATCCCTGTCATATGCCATTCCCCAGTGACTCCTGTCCATCAGAAACAAGGCTGCATGTTTTAACATAAAGCTGCCAACACAATTAATTATTCATTCAAAACGCCTCACTCTTGATGATAATTCTCCTGCTATGAATAATTGAAGGGAAGTACCTGCTTCACTTTGGACCTTTTCCTTGCCACTCTCTTCCTTAAAATGCCTCATTAGCTCTTACCTCATTATTAAGGTACCTGCCGAAACAGGTGGCTGTCAGACGTCATCTGTGAACTGAGACAGCCATAATAATCAACTGTGGCATTCATTCTCTTGTTCTCTCTCATAACAATTAACATTCCTGTCATCTGTTTAGCTTAAGTTTACCAACTTAATTTAAGTACTTATTTATTATTTAGATTTAAGTAAGGAAAGTATAGAAGTCTTTCTGTTTACGAATGGCTTTGTATTTATAAATTGAATTATATTATTTATAATAATTTTTGCATTTAATTTAAATAATATTTCAAATTTATTTATATATTTTTATTAATATTTTTTATATTATTGTTGATTTGCTATCTGTCTGTCTGTCTGTCTGTCTGTCTGTCTGTCTGTCTGTCTGTCTATCTATCTATATCTATCTAATGTGGTGAAGAGAGAAAAACAAACAGGAACTGTTGCAAGTCAAACTCAGATTTGCAGTGTCTTTGAGCATGTGTTCTCTTGTTCACATGCTCTTTTTCTTTTTCTCTACAGTACGATAAAAACCTGCCCCCAACCCCCACAACTACATCTGTATTCTACAGCTAGCTATTAGGTCAACAATAAGTACAACATCAAATTTTTGTCAGCACCTGAGCTGCACACATGTAATAAGTTCTGCTGTGTTTCCAGCACAAAAGCAAAACGGGAGCAATATTTCATAAATCTGCCGAGACTGTTTTTCCAGAATCAGCTCTTTGTTTTTCTGGCGATTCTGTTCTCTGACAGGAGGTGATGACAGGCAGCAGCATTTAATTCTGCAGGAAGGAAAGTGATGAACTGCTGAACACATTACACGCAGAACACATTACACGCAGAGACCGAAAGCGCCCTGCACAATAAAATCTACATTGTGGAAATAATTGCTGCTCTTTTGTCTTCCCTTTGAGAGCGTAACACTGTGGCAGAACTACACGATTGCATCTGCCAGGTTTCTGTTTGAACATTCTCTGCACATTGTCTTGCCGCAGAGTCCAAAACACACTCAGTTGTAGTGTAAAGAGTGTCAGAAAAAGAAGAAAGTGAGGGAGTTTTTAATGCGCTTGCTTATCTATGGCATGCAGTTTGTTCTGTCTCCGGCGTGCCATAGCATGAAAAAGGAGTCATCCAGGAAGAGCAGCTCTCTTCCAGGAAGTACTTCCACATTCAGCTCCAGCCGTGAGCAGCATGCAGAACACTCTCATTATTTTTCTTTCTCTTTCTGCCCTGCTCGGTTTCTCTTGCCCTTTAGTTTGCTGCAAACCTAAAGGAATTCCTCTGATAGACAGTACATTTTTTTGAGTTCATGAGCATGAATAAGTAAACCTTGAAAGTGCATATAGCGCTTTTGTCCTTCTCCATAAGCCTGAGCTGAGATTCTGTAGCCTATTGGTGTATGTGCATGCTAAGTTTTGCTTTTGGTGACCTCTCTGCCCTAAAGCTCAACAAAGGTATAAACAGGAACACTGCAATCCATGTTAATCCTTTAAAAAGGACTCTGGAAGTGTATAGCCTGGCAATCACCCCATCTCAAAGGGATTTCAGAGAACAGGATGCTCCGTATTAAATTCTCAGAGGTCAGGGGCAACATTCAAGGTGAAATCTACTTTAGCCTTATCCAAACTTGCTGTTAAATCATCAAAAAGTGCACCATGATTCAAGCTGTGATTGGCGGAGCAACCTCAAGGTCATGAAACGTGTCTGATCATACGGTGCATCATCTAATTCTGTTAATCCAACCAAAGCCAAGGCCAGATTTGAAGGGAAAATAACAAATACAGAGCACTGAATCTGACTATTAAGTAGTTTACTTTCAATGCTTTCTTTGGAGATACTCTGTAAAGCAACCCAAGGAGTTGTGCTTGAAAAATAATCAACTTGTGTAAATGTCAGTGGGTGTACATTAATTCCTCTGGTGCCCATTAAAAGCCACTATCTGCTCCTCACTCTCTCTTTCCCTCTTGCAGTCGAACAAATCAGAAACTCTGCTGTATAAAGCCTGCTATGCCACTCTGGGTTTCAGGCTACTAAAAGCCATAAAAGTTGACCACAAGTGGATCTAATCTGCTTTCATATTCCCTATCAAAGACTTGTGATATGTAAATTGGAACTAATGCATTACGTGTATATCTATTACGCTTTTGCATGTTTATTACAGGACGAAGACAGAAGCCTGGGCTTCTATTTGCATAGTGCCTCTTAATGTAGAGAATTCATTAATCTGACATTATGCTGAAGTGTGTCAGCAAGGGGTTCTAACCATGAACTTTTCTTAGTTTATTACAGCGTAAGAGCTCAACAGTGAACACCCACTCCCATAAAGGATTTCATAAAGTTCTACACTCTCAAACAACATGTAGTGCATTAGTGTTCTTCCACTTTTTCAATGACTTTAGTTTCTGGAAGTCTTTTCTTCATTCAGGGATTTAAAAAAAAGTATTTGTTTAAGAGTTAAAAGGAATAAACTAAATCAACCAACTATAAGGTAAATTTGCTTCAAATCTAAGATTTTAAAGTTATTTTAAAATCGGAAAAAAGTCAAATGGTTTCAGTGATCCCATGAAGATTTGCAAATATACGACTATATATTATATTTTATACTTAATCAGTTTTATAATGTAGCATAAATTCTCATTTGATTATAGCATTCTCAGTTCTTAATGGGGTAGATCATTGTTGTGCTGTATTCTGGGGAATTTCTTTGATTTTTCTCAAGCTTTTCTCTACATGGCAAGTTAATTTGATATGGATGATAAATGTTAGTCCACTCTTTTTCTGTCTCTTTCTGTGCCTCTTTCTCTTTGACTTATTGAATCTTGAAGATGCCCTGCCAGGTGGTGTGAGACCTCATGCTGTGGGTGCTAAACTGTGTCCCACCCTCCTCCATCGCTGTTCATTTCTCACCCGTAGGTTTGCTGCTACTAGGTAGCAATAATAACCACCAACTGCTATGCTGTGTTAGCAAAAGATGGCACAAAGCACCGTATAAGCACCTGTGTCCCACAGTGCTCCTCACTAACTCTTTCAACTGCAGGCTTGAACCCTGTTGGTTGACAGCAACGATTCACAAGCTCACAGAAAAGTGGTGATGTTTGTTTTTAATGATCTCAGTTAAGCTTTGGATTATTAATTTAGATGCACAGATATAATATTCAGGCTGATACCAATAAGATGATAATGTTCAAGTTATTTGTTTATAATAATTCCAATAAATGCCCAATATTCTACACTATATTTTCTAAATTAATAAAAAAAAAAAAAAAAAACGAAATTCATTTGGTTTAAATTAAACAGATGCATTTAGGAGTTATAACATAACATATATGATTACATCATATAATGATCAGTATTAAAAATGGGTATTTATGTAGAGATTTGATTATATTTAACAGTGTTGTTAAATTTTAGTGTTTTTAAATTTTATATATATCCAGTATGGACATACTGATAAAAGAAATATATAATAATAAAATCTAATATTGACATATAACCAATGTGATATGAAAACATTGTGTATCCCCAATTACAATAATTATCTATTAAGGTTTTAATAGATTAGCACAGGTGGATAATAAATATTGGCACAAACTAAAAAAGGTATCTTATGTGCTACTATCAGAATCCATGGGCAGTGTGTTGACAGGAAGTTGATGTTGTGTTGCATAATTTCACTTTATGACTGGAAAGTCAAAATTATAGTTTGTTCGGATCAGAGATCCAGGATAATTGGTTGTTAGCAGGCTAACTCTTGATCACTGCTGTTATGTTGTCGCACTGATTTCTTTTAGTTTTGTTCCTTGGTTGTAGATTGCAGGAAATGGAGAGAGCTGTGATACCAGAGGAGAAAATAATAATACTCGAAGAAAGATTAGAAGGACTTTCACAGCTTCAGTTTTGGACATGTTATGACTCCCTATTCTTTCATCAAAGAGAGTGGTCTTGGCCAAGGATGTATGTGTGCGCTGATGCCAGTGTATTGAGTAGTGAGGGCCTGATGGTTTGTCTCTGAACTCTCAATTACCTCAGCATGAGAATGAATGGACTGCCTCTTTTTTTTACAGTGTGTGAGCAACATCAAAGACCATTGGAGAGTGGCGGGTGGCCATTGTGCCGCGAGAGGTTTGTTGTCTGTCAGAATGCTGGTGTAGCCACAGGCACTGCAGAGTTTCTTTTCGATGCTGGATGATTCTTTTCTATTTTTGTGGATGTTAACCCTTCACAGGGCCCCTGAGACCAGTCGCCGCTTTGTGATACTATGCCTAGTCAAGCATACAGACGCCAACACCCTGTCCAGATGGTCAGGCCAGACTGTTTGCTTTGAAATGATTTGAATCTTGCAGAGTCATAGCTGAATCCCGTAATTAAATAATTATTTTTGGTAGGTTCCAATTTTGTATAAATGAAATGAGACCATTACCCTAAAAAAAACAACCTTTATTGCAAATTAGTTCACTCAACTGCTGTCTTGGCAATGCCTCTGGACAGCTGATGTCCTTGAGAGCAAGTGCAGCCGTCCTCTGATTGAATAGACAGAGGCTGAATATTCAAATTTTTCTGCCAAGTGTTCGATTTAAATATCAGATCTTAGGCTGGGTATAAATATATTGATCTCTTAATAAATTTTTAGTGAATCAAGAACATACAGTACAACCAACATAGTCCTTTAATGATTTATTTAAAAAGACTTAACTGAGTGATTACATTTTAATAAATTACAGGATGAATGGATAGTATGTTTTATATACACAGTGTAATGTTTTATTTTGTGTTAATTTATTATATCTGTTTAATAAGTAGCTACTGATTTGCATAGATTGGGCCCTGTTGTTAATTTTAAAATTAATATTTTCATAATGTATAGTAACTTACTGACAGCATTAGGCACTGCAGTACAAAATAGACATTAACATTAAATATTGAAATAAATGAACTGAATCAGACATTAATCAAATCAAGAGCTTTTGAATCAGAATCAAACTGAATTGAGTATCGATTCCCAGCTCTAGTAAAATCAGCAGGAAATAATGATCATATCTGATAAATGCTATTTCCTTTGTTTAGCTATTGTGTATGCATATAAAGGAGTGTGATGTGTTGACCAATAAGAACATGCTCCATCTTGAGCTCTCCTCAACACCAGTTTTTTGCAGCACACTATGCAAGAGAAGCAGCTCAGGTGGATTTGGTACCTCTGAAATGTCATTCGTGTACACATTGTGTTCTGAAAACAGTCGTGGTATGGTTTATTGTTCTGCTTTCAGCCTCCAGCCATGTGTTCTTGTATTTCTGCAGTGATGTAGAATAATATGTATTTACTTTCTTACAGACCTCACTTGGTGTATCTGCTTTCTTTTTGCACTTTTTTTATCCTTCTTTTTCTTTCCAATGTCTTTAGTAATATTTTTTTTATTTGCCCTAATTAAGTTAGTACCCCTCAGCCAAACATGTTCTGGTTGGTGAGCACATCCCTAAAATCAGCTTTCTTGTGTGGGTGGATTGGAATTAGATATGTGGTGTGGGATTTAATAACCCATTTCTGGATTGCATTATTAGTATTTAGTCTAGTCCAAATTCTTCTGGAGGCATTATTTCCTGTGTTTATGCAGCATGCTATGCTCTGTCCCACATATGTATGTATTCACACCATCTTGTTCATGTCTGCTCAAGGGATGCATTCTCCTTTCTCAGATTTCCCCACTTCTTTGACCTTCCTGGGCAGACGAGGCCTCGACTGCAAGTGGTGTTATGCAAACTCTGTGGCGGTCTTTGCTCAGACTTTGTCCCTGTTTGACTCTCCAGAGCCGCGGGAAGAGAGAAAGTTCAGCTAGTTTGAGAAACGTCCAAAAAGTCTTCCAGAAAGAAGATTAAAATGCTCTCTGCAAATGTTGATTTTTTTTATTTTTATTTCTTTTCATTTTGGAGTGGGAAACTAACATGTATAAAAAGTAGGATAAATTGGCCATCAGAAATGCAGATGGTAAACTCCTCCTTTCACCAAAAGAACCACACTGAGATCTTGGGGTTCCTTAAGTTACCGCTAAAGACTATCAGAGATGATGAGCTGGAAACAAAATCAAGGCTAGCTCTTATTCAAAGCTTCCTGGTGTTCAGCGGGCTGTTTATACCATAGCACAATAATAATAGCCTCACTTCACTAGCATTACTCAGCTCTCTGATCTGAGAGCCATCTTGTTTTTGTTTTGGCTCTTGCCAGAGAGACACTGGGAAGGAAAGTAAAGAGATTTCTGCAGCCAGAGGCAACAGAAAGCTTTCAGGTACAGTAAACTTTTAATGTCTTGTTTAAAATGGATACCCGTCCTGTCAAAGTATTCCCTTTTTTCTCTCTCTTAGATTTCTTTCGAAAGTGAAATTAATCATAAGTCTATTCATAATAGATTTATTAAAAACTTTTTTGAGTCCCATCATTCAGCTCCCTCACATTCAGTGGCTTCTCCTGCAAAAAAGTCAGTTTTATTTATTTTTCCTCATGTACAAAGGTGGAAATTGTGCATTGTTTGACCCAGACGCCAGCCCTTGTGTGTTTGTTCAGCCATCAGCTCACAAACTGGTATCTCGCTGTCATTAATGCTGGCATCAGAACGATTCATTATGCAGTTTGATTGCAGCTGCCAGACCTCAGCCACTAATGCTACATAATCTGCAGTCTCCTCCCAAGAATCAGCCCCTGTGCACCTGCTGAAGGTCAACTCTGGATGGGGTCTGGAAAGTGTGGATGTGAGCACCTGGCTGAGGCCCTCACCTGTGGTGATAAAAACAGCTCTGGTGGCTGCTTGCTTCTGTCACTCAACATTAATGCCACCTGAGGAAGGTCTCTTTACAGAAAGTTTTCCAAACCATACCTTGTTCTTGTAGAACAGCTTCACACTGACTTGTGCACAGGACCACTCTAAACCCTCTGATGCACACAACTCTCAGGCAGAACCTCTCACAGCCACAGGTGATGCTCTCAGGTGGACGCAGAGCACATTTGTTTAGATCCCAAGAGTGTAAGTGTGTGTGTATAGATTAATAGTAATAATAATAATAATACAATAATGTTATACTATATTATTACTTAGAATTATTTCCATTTGTAGTTATTTATTCTATGCAGTTCTTTAAAGGAGTTTCCCATTATGGCAGAGGCTTTTCCAGCACCTTAGCATCAGGGGCCCAATCTCTTGCCTCTCTCTACACTATATGCATTTGTGAATCGGTGCTTTGCAGACATGCATTTCCTCCCTTTATCTTTACTCAGCTCACTGGAAGTGAATTAATGGTTAATCTCTCCAAATGTGACTTATTGCAGACATACTATTATTTAAATTGAAATGGAAATTCAGTCACAGTCTGGGTGTTCCTCTTTGTGTGTTTGGGGGTGTAAAAAATTGTTACTTATCTTCTACCACCCCCCTCCCCCCAACACACACACACACACACACACACACAAAGCTCTTAAAACCCACTAGAGCTCTCCCAATTTCAGATAGAGTCTCTCTGGATTTGTAAGTGACACAAATATATGCAAAGTCAACCAAATACTGAAAGGGTGTTTTCTAGTAACGATGCTGCTCTTGACATGTGTATTTTAGCATGGTTTAAGTTTTGTTTTTCAGTTTTTTAAGACTTTCTCTACTCGTTGACAGTTCCGTCTGCAGAATTCTCATTATGTTTGGGTAGAACTACATGTAAACGATTTTTGTTTACCCTTTTTGCTGAATCTGTGGGTCATCACTCCAAAATCCTGTCTATAAGCCACTAAAAAACAGTCCTCAGCATATTTGCTTGAGTCCACGATGATGTTTATGGTTTTGCCAAATCAGTGGGACACATCTAAAAAACCCTCCACTCAGAGGCAGGCACGACCGGCTCTCAGCTAATAGACATCACAAATTTTATGTTTACGGCCCTCCAATCATCTTACACATGATTTGCCCAATTGGCCCTAATCTGCTGTGAATGGAGCCTTTCCTCTTGGGAGCTGAAGCAGGCAGACTGTGATGCCTGGTTGTAAATTGCAATGCTAATAAAAGGACTCTAAGCGGCCTGTGTCCCCGATAGAGGCCCGTAATGGAGATATTCGGGGGATGAGCATTTATCAGACTTTGACAGACAGACGCTCTGCTCCAGATGAAAGAGGGGTGAGGACCCACCCCCACAAGCTCAGAGGAAGTGAGGCGTGTCTACAGGATCTGTTCAGAGCAGACCTAAACAATCACATGCAATATGCTACAGAATTGGCCATAGAAGGATGAGTATGGCAACGTTTCCTCAAGATAACTGAATTCATTTGCATGTGCTGCCATCCATGGCAACTCCACCTTTACATCTGTTATCATACATCTCTCACTTCTCCTTTATGTCTGAGATTCACTGTAGGATGTCAGTTTGTATATCAGAAAGCAAAGCTCAAATAGAGGGAGGTTTTGTTGACACGTCCTCTTTATGCTCAAAACAAATGTCTATTTTGTCCTCCTTGTTGTACTATGACCCAGCTCGATCCAAAAGAGCGTGTTTGCCTCCTCTCGTCCGTCTTTCATTTTACAGCCGTCCCTCGAGGCTCCATATTCACATCCGTCTTTCCTCTCCCCCTCTTTCTCTCTTCCAGGAACTGCTGATTTAATGAAGGCCCCTGTGGTCAACATAACAGTCATTGGTAACAGGAGCCCCTGGCTCCATTCAGAGCCTGTTTGTGTGTTCTCATCTAAAAAACACATAATTATGATCCATGTTTTCTTTGCATCTGTGTTCATGTTATGTACAAGTGCGCTGATTTATTCCAGTCTGTTGCCTTTTTGACCACAATTTTATTACAAAACTTCTCAACATGATTGCTTAAGTCTGAGCTTCCTCTCACCGGACGAATACTAAGAAACAGAAGCTGTGGGAGCATTTTTATAGGCCTGAGCCGAGCTGCCTGTGGTGCATCTCATTAAAAAAGAAAACAGCTCTTTTTCTGTCGGATCAATCTATATCTGTACTATTCTTTGTCTCTATGGGATAAAAAGAAACAAAGCATATCATAATTCCTCATAACTGTTGATGTTTTTGCTTTTTAAATAATTTCAGGAAATCCGACAATTGATTTATAATCAGTGACTTTCTTCAAAGACTAAGGGTTTTCTCAGCGGAGCAGATGTTGTCACTACAGATCTGGGTTGTCATGACACCAGTGGCCAATTTTGGTCTCTGAACATTACCCACAGAAACATCTCTGCTCTATTGTTTTATTGTAATAATGTCCTGCTTTGATTTTCTCTTGCTGGTTCAGTCCTGCTGTTTGGATAATGCTGTAATTATTGGAGCAATGCAACAGGGTAATGAGGTTCTCAGTGTTCAGAGAGGCAGGGCAGAGCAGATGCATTTACCTTTGTGCCCATTTGACTCCGCATATTAATTACCACACACTGGTGCATCAGACGCTCCTTGTTATGGCTGCTGGTTGCAGAGGCCCTGCCCTGCAGAGGAGCATATGAAGGGGCTTTGCAACTGGATCTCATTCGAATTAGCTTTCTGATATTGACCTTTCATCAAAGCTGTTATGTAAACAGCAGTTGTTTTGACAAATTGCTTTTGTATCACATTAAAGTTCTTCTTTATAGAACTTGGGATGCACAATGTGGTTGATAAATGTAACTATTGTGTATGTGTGTGTATTTTCAGTATTGGTCCAATAATTAAAATAGGCTGATAAATTAGGGCCAAAAGATCATGGAATGTATACAGAAAGAAAATAATTTTTTTCAATCGCACAAGGGATTTTTTTTTCTGTTTCTTCTGGTGTTATATGAAGCACACAGATCTGTGTTATTGTTTTGATTCTGCTTAAAAATATAAATAATTACTGTATTAACCTAAATTTCTCACTATTATTTGAGCTTGACATTCGGTTGTCACCACCTATGGAACATTGATAATTTTTGATGTGTCAACATGTTACCCCTGTCCACCCATTAAATCTGAAATGTCATGTCCTACAGTCTATAAGTGCTAAGATATGCTGACACCTGTCCCAGCATGCACATCATTGGCTATTTATCCTTTGACCTGTCATTTTTGGCCCATTCTTGTGGAAAGCAACATTTTCTGTGAGAAACCAGCAATGCTTGGTCCTCACCAGGAAGGCTTCAGGTTCTTCCCAGCAGCCTCACACCACTTTTTGTTATCCTAACCCTCTGACAATCCCTGTTTTAAAACATCCCAGGTTTGCCTGCTCTTCTCATTGCCTGTCTGATTGACAACACCCTTTAGAAGGTTTAAAGCCAGTGCCCATTATTTTGCCCCTTCCTTTTTACACAGTGTTATTGCCTTAGAGGCACCCATCAGTGTCTAGTGCCTTGACTTCTTTGCAGACAGACTGGGTGACGAGGCAGAAATCATTGCTAATGCCCACAGGCAGAGACTGCTGCCATTGGCCCCTGTGCTCCAGTCACAGCTTTTAGACAGGAAGTGTCTTTCCAGCCAAAATAGCTGTAGGTCAGCACTCTAGCCAGATGTATACAGTTGTGAATGTTGTCACCAATCCCGCATACTATCCATTACGCATACAATCTCCAACGTACACAAAATCACGCCTATAAGAGTTTAGATTTTGTGACCATGTGATAATATAACCATAACAGCATGTCTCAAGAACATGTTTTCATGCTTCCTGAACATGCTAACAGCATGTCACATGGTCGAAGTCATGATTTTTCTATTTAAATGAGATTCTTTTTTTTAAGAAGTGAGTCCGTGTTGTTGCATTAGTGCCTTGTGATGTATGTGCGCCCATGTCGGGTCAGATCACGTCAAGCATATTGACTCTTGTGTTTCTCTATTCCCAGCCTCTCACAAGCAGGATTCTAACATAACCTTGTATGTCTAACTGCACACTGCGCATTAAATCCATAATTTAAATGCTTATTAGATTAGACACCCAGAATTGCACCGACTGAGGCACTGAGGTAGGAATTGATGGGGAGAAGGGAAAAAATTGGTTAAAAGAATGAGATACTAATACCCGTCAGCTGCGTTTTTCCTCACACTGAACAGAAGGCCAGATTGTTACACCTCAAAAAAGGAAGCAATTGTTTCCACAGTGACTATTGAGCGGAAATCAATATCAGCTTCTAATTTGTTGCGTTTAGCAAAGATACGCATGAAATTGATTTCTCCTGTCATCAAGAGCTGTGGTTAAACCAGTGGCCAATTGTGTGTGACCAGGCATAGCAGTCTGCCACTTTCACAGGCTCAGCTGAGACCAATAAAACATTATGCACACATCCCATTTCAGCACTGCATTGTCGTAGGTATTGTTAAAATTACTAGATGGGTCTCAAACCCACGTCCCGGATGTTTCCATGCTCATCCAGATGATGCTTTCAGTGTGATTCTTATTGGTCTTTGGGTTGTTGTGTGGCTCAGGTGGGTCTGTTGAACAGCTGGTGTTTGGTGAACCAGAAGCCTCCTGGCATCTTTAGGACAGGTCTGTGGACAGGGAGCTCTCTAACTCAAACTGTTTTAAAGCTTTTACTGTCTTTCTCCTACTGAGAAAGGATCAGGTCATGGCTCTCATATGTCATACCAGAGTCCCAGTACAGTGATACAAACGCATGCACAATGAGGCTTTTTGAGTCCTGAGGCTTTTTAAATGTTTTCTCTTTTCATAGTCTGAACAAATGGTTTTATTGGCTTACATAAACCTTTAATTCAACATTAAGGTCTGAGCTGCATCAGCTAGTCTCATAGAATCACCATAGAGTTGACTGTCGTCTTGGAATGCACTTTGTAAGGTCTCGTGTTGCCATTAGTTGAAGACTGATGGACGCTTTTCCCATCTAAGATCAGTAAAGTACGTCTATCAATCTATCTGCTAATCACCTTTATGCATGAATCGAAAATGATCAGTGGTAAGTGTGTGTTTAGACCAATTAAAAGGGTGGTTCAGAGTGCGGCAACATTGCAACCACGGCAAGAACTGGAGTTTGACTTATAATTAGGCTATGTATCTCAGCTGATAATCAGTATTTAATTGTACATGTTTATTTCTGTCTATTTTACATTTAGATTATTCAAATTACAATTTAGATTCTTCAAATTACAATAATCAGTTTCAAATATCAGTATTCAACATTTTATGTTTAATAGGCCTATATCAAAACCAGGGCTTGAATACGAAAAAATTCAGTCGGTTCACTCCAAACAGAATGAATTACACCGGGATATTGGTTTATTTTAACTCAGAGGGAGTGTCAGCCACGTTAAAAAAGTTAACAGCTTAAGTCATTTGTGGATTAATGCTTATTGGAGACGCAAACCGTTTCAAACGATTCAGTTCGATTTGATGAACTGGTTCAAGAAGATCCAGTTACATCGAATGATTCATTCGCGAACCGGATATCACTAAACTGCTGTTTTTTGAAATCTCAACAGACCCGGAAGAGAAGACAATGCTGAATAAAGTCGTAGTTTTTGCTATTTTTGGACCAAAATTTATTTTCGATGCTTAATAAAATTCTAACTGACCCTCTGATGTCACATGCACTACTTTGATGATGTTTTTCTTACCTTTCTGGACATGGACAGTATACCATACACACAGCTTCAATGGAGGGACTGAGAGCTCTCGGACTAAATCTAAAATATCTTAAACTGTGTTCCGAAGATGAACGGAGGTCTTACGGGTTTGGAATGACATGAGGGTGAGTTATTAATGACATACCGTAATTCCTCAAATAATAACCGGTAGTCAAATAAACGCTGGGCCTCTTATAGTGGCCGGGGGCGTAATCAACACGGACAAATAAAGGCCAGTCTTAAATAAAGGCCGGGGGGAAATTTGTGCAGCAGAGCCAGATAACGAACGCACACGGCCACTGCTGGAGCGTTTCTCGTTCTCAAGTCAAGAACTGGTTTCATCGGTTTTCGGATCATCAGTACACTGAACCTAGAATCGTTTCTGTCGGATGCATCCGATTCGAGAACAGAGGAGCTGATGATACTGCGCATGTGTGATTCAGCGTGAAGCAGACTTGACACAAAGCGCGTCTGAACTGAACTGATTCTTTTGGTGATTGATTCTGAACTGATTCTGTGCTAATGTTATGATCTCTGTCCACTGGAACGCTATAGCTTTTAATTTAAAAGGGATATTTAAAACAATTACTTATCAAACAGATCGAATTAGAAATAAAGGCCTGCCTCTAATAAAAGCCTGCTTCAAATAAAAGCCTGTTACTGTTACCCTCTGCAGTTCAGGTAAATAAAGGCCCCGGCTTTTATTTGAGGAATTACAGTAATTTAGATTTTTGGGTGAACTAACCCTTTAACAAGAAATGTGGTAACGATTCCTATTTCAAAGAGAGCCCGTGCAGACGAGGATGCACTCTCCTGTCAAAATTTTGTTTCCGTTCCTTGAACCGGTTCGGAGCCCTGATCAAACATTATTTATGCATTTGTAATTGAATGTTAAATGCATTCATGTCCTCCATTAAACAGTGTGTAAATACATCATCTAAATGACACTTAATATGCAGCTTCTGTGTTTCCTCTGAATTGCAAAAATGAATTTTACTGATACTGATTTAATTTGCTTGGTAAAAATCTCATTATTCCAATTCACTGATTAAATGCAAGAATTTGACTCAAAATGGCTTTATAAAGGTAAATGCCTTCATTAGTGCCCATAAAAGATAAAAATACATTTAAACTTATTGGAAAATATTAATTTCTATCAGTGTGAACAGACCACAAAGAATATGAAGAATATCAAAAACTTTAGGAGTCAGCTGTCCACGGCAGTCCTTAAGATACTAGCAAAATAACACATAGCAAAATATCATCTAATAATCGTTATAGATAAAATCCCATGAAATATTGAGAGATTATTTTTTGTCGCTAACGGACACCCCTACTCTCAACCTGAAATCAGAGACATTGACATGTCCCGACACAAATATCCCTTTAATTTCTTGTCAGTATGACACAGTCAATGAGACTCTCCATACTGCTACATTAATAGATCTTCTGAATGTGACAACATGCTCACATCTAATGAGGGAGTAAGAGAGAGATGGGGGTGGCCATCTATAGTCGGGCAGATGGTTTGGTAAGAGGGAAAATCCAAGGGGGTCTGGCACTTACTGAAGGCTATCATGAGATCCAGAACCTCAAAGCTATTAAGTCTAGGGCTGCAACCATTGGCTATTTTGATGATTAATTTGTCAATTGTTCTTGGATTAAATTCTGTGATTATTATGACTAAAAAAGACGAAGTATTGTTTTTTTTGTAGATTGCTGTGTGGCCAGCACCATTTTCGTTTTCATTTCTTTTTTTTTTCTTTCTTTTTCTTTTTTTTTTTTTTTTTTATAAATCTGTAGAATTAAAATTTACTTTTACATGTTGTATGAACATAAATGTGTTTGGCAGTGTTTGGACACATAACACCCTTTAACGATAATAAAAATAAAAAAAAATCCCTATAAATAATATCCCCTTTCTCAAATGAAGCCATTCTCAGCTTCTTGGCTGTGTGACATCACACAAACCCAGGCCCCTCCCATGACTATTGATTGACACTGGTGTCCTTAGACCTGCCCTGAGTGAGCTGTAACAGTCTGCCATTGTTTTGCCGCTGGAGCAGAATGTCGCTTAAAGGATTGAGGTGTTTTATTGTTGGATGTAATAATGAACATAGCAGTTGTCATTTACTCCTGACATCTGAGTTGCTAAAGATGCATTCCCATTGGTTTCTGAAGGGACTGTGCCAATCCTCAGTCTACCTAAATGCGTCTATGTTCGTGCGAATCATTCGTGATCCAGCTTCACTTCCAGAGGAAGTGAGTATGAGGTTATTTTATGAATCTTTGCAAATCACCTTTCATGATTTGCTAGTTAGCAAGTTCTGCGGCTAAAGCAAAGTCTCATGAGAACAGATCGTCACCCCATGAAAGAGAGGGGCGGGTGAGTAGCGCTCATTAGCATTTAAAGCGACTTGCAACAAAATGGGTTCCTGTGTGCAGAGCTGTTTTTGACAGGGTGAAAAGGTTATTGTTTTATACTACCATTGAGAAATGTTAACCAAAGTATGTTATAGACTTTTCATTAAGATCCTACAGAACTATTTCAACTTGTGAAAAATGGGCATCTGATGACCCCTTTAAGTTAAATTTTCATTCATAGTTGCACACATAAGCGTTTGTTTAATCTGTCTTTATATTTTTTATAGTAAATTTTGTCAACCATTTTATTAATTTTCACATTACTTTTTAGTTTTCTGCCTCCCTCTCTCTCTCTCTCTCTCTCTCTCTCTCTCTCTCAAGTCGGGTTTATTGTAGATCAAGTACTCTCAAGTATAATATCTCTTTTCTGCCCTCTATGTGTAATTAGCTGTGAGGTTAATTGGACAAATTGTACTTTCTTTTGTTCTGGATCAACGACTCCGCTGGAGACGAGTGCATTCGCTGGTGTTGGCACTAGCACACTAGTGTGTGGGCAGACACCCTCCTGTGTTTGCCTTCAAGCGGAAAGCTGAAGTTCTTTGTGGCATGTTTTACTATGTTTTAGGGTTTATGTGCTAGTGTTTGTGCACAAAAATACAATTATTTATATGTTTATGTGAAATCTAGCATCAGGCTTCATTATAGTAATCTGCAGGATCACTCAAACTTCACGTTGCCCTCAGCAGCTCCAGCATCAGCTAGTCTTCTGGACACCTGTGATGACCCTCCCATTAAAGTAGATGAGTTTACTGTGCCCTCTGGAACCAATACATTACTGCACATAAATGAGCTGTTATAATCAAGAGTGTGTGTCTGCTTTAGTCTGTTATCGAATACACTTGCTTTCTTTCCGTTTGCTGTGTGCGTGGACAAGTTTTCTGTAGGCAGCCAGGATGAGCTCATTCATCTTTACCTCCCTCTCATGTGAGAGAAAAGATAACAGAATGAGGCAGAGGGTTGTAGAGATGATGGTTGTAGAGACAGATGGGATGTGTAGAGTGAGAATAAGGTTAGCAGAAGAAGGAATGAAGGAGAACTTTGAGGTGAGATTGAGAGAACTTGAGCTGCACCACACGCCGCTGCTCGCACATGCTGGGGGTTTGTCCTCTGCTGCCTCCACCTGTGACGACCTTCAATTCTTCACTCCAGCTAACAGCTAAAGTGCCAGTATTTGAAAAAAATTGCAAAATTTAAAAGGATAGGCCTAGTTCACCAACAAAATTAATGAATAATAATTTGCTTCGTTATCTTATACAGAAAAATGTGGATATTCATCTTTTTAATTTAGAAAGATGTGTTTAGTTTAGTTTAGTTCATGCTTCATTTCTCCTTTAAAATAACCTCTCTTTATTAATTAGGTTTAAGTAGTCATGCTATATTTTGAATACACTACAGTTCACAAGTTTAGAAGACACTGATGTTTCCAAAAAATACTGCTACAAATAAATGCTTATCTTTTGAACTTTCTGTTCCTCCAAAAATCCTGAAAAACATGTATCAAAATACTAACCAGCACAACAGTTTTCATCAATAGTAATAAGAAAGGTTTCTTGAACACCAGATTAGCATTTTAAAATAAATTCTTAAGGATCATGTGACACTGAAAGCTGAAGTAATGATGTCCGTTGATATTTCATGTTAGCTGTTGCAACAGATGTTAATATATAGAACCTTAATAAATAATAACTTTTTTCTGTCAGAGTGTTTAAGTAGTTATGATGAAAATGTAAAACTAATCTCTCTGTATTCTTTTCCTCCCACTATCTTTTTATTTTTTGCCTCTTTATCTCTTTGTCTCTCGCCTTGTTCTCTAACACCAACTGTAGATGTATCGATCCATGTGAATATGTGAGGTGCAGTGAGTGCAGTCCTGTCAGTCTATGTTTGAGAGATGAATGTAAATCAATATAATCTGTGGTCAGGGGACACGTTAGAACCCGCTGCGTCATCCGCATTTATTAGCCATGCAGGATCACACTCCTTCTCCGACAGTCCGTGAAACCCTCTGCTCTCCACACTGAGCAGTGACCAACGATTTGTCACTGTGGCTCTGGTGGTTTGAGCTAATAGGATCGGATTAGCAATGCTGGATTTTATTTCGATACAGTTCTATCAATTTGATCAAGGCTTTAGATCTTGATTTCCCATGACTAACTGGATTTCTGACAAGGCTAGGTCTGATTAAAAGTAAAAAAGCAACAACTTGGATAGTGCAGCCCCCAGGTGTCTCAACAGTGTAGCCCACCTGGAGGACCACTGTTGATGTCAAGGATGCCAAATTCAGTTTTACTCACTGCACATTTCCATCTGATTCACTTATGGTTTGCCAAAGCAATGTTCCACACCAGAGAAAGTTAAATTATTTGGCAAGATCTGTGTGGACAGAGCGAAAATGACCAAAAGGCTTTTCTATTCTTTTCTATATTATTTTGAAAAATTTCAGCTCGTCAGTTTCAGTATTTAATCTTAAGAATAGTTGATTTAAATTTTGGAGTGATCTGATTTCAATGGAGAGATGAGACACGTGAAAGTCATTACACAAATTGAACCAAGCTCCTCGCTTCACAGCCAGTGCCTCACTCATATTTTTCTTATTAAAGCAATTAATGGGAAATGAAGGGCATTTAATGAAATCATTTCAACGGATGATTTAACATCTGAAAAATTGGGGCTTGTGAAATCTTACATCATCCCTCACTCCTGTCTTTGTCACCAATGCTTGAAATGTGTGCTCTTCCCATTTTAATATTGGCGAAGCTCTTTACAATGTCATTAGAAGATTAGTTTGGCATCTCATACAATATTTGTAGCAGAAATCTGTCTTTCAGTTCTGGTTTAATGTCTCATGCGTTTATTTCAAAGTTTTTTTTATTTATTTTAAAAATCAAATTTATCATTCTGTCTGCCGTTCTAACATTCATCTGTTGTGCTGTCTGTCAGTCATTCAGTCTATCATTGTGGCCGTCTGTCTGACATCCAAAAATTGTATCATTTTTCTTCGGCTAGTCTGCCATTCTGTTTTTTTTGTTCTGTCATACTATCTGTCGTTGTCTGTCTATCTTTCAATGATTCTAGCTTTAAATTCAAATGTAGCTATTGATTGAAATTTTAAAAGGCATTCTCAATTATAAATGGCACATAACCTTGGTTTGCACTGGACTTTTTTTCTGTTTAATTTTTGCAATCACTTTTTCATCTTTATTATAGCCTATACTGCTTTTTAACATCTTTATTAACTTCACTTTGTTGTAGTCCACATAAGTCACGTAAATACATTTTCATTTGATTTCATTATTTGAACTGTTGTGTGCTTTCTGATTTCCTACCAAGAAACCTTTTGAATCTGTGACGTACACAATTCTTTTCACATGCAGGTCAAAACGGCATGTGATGCTATTTTTGGAAAGTGCATTCACTGAGCTGTGCCACTGTCAATGACATCAGGGAGGTTATGTTATAGATGGTCAAACTGTTCTTTCTCTCTTTCCCCCACCCCCATTATTTATCTGATTATACAAAGGTCATGTCCCACTTTTCAGCTGGGATAGAGTGGCGGGACAGGCATGAGAGGCTTGTGGGTTTGTGGCTGCTACACAGGGCTGCTATGCCAAACAGAATCATCTGGGATTATTTTTTGTTTCAGATGGCTGTAATGTCTCATCAGATGACTCGATTGGCATCCCAGTGGTTGCTTGAAGAATGGGAATTTACAGAAAAAGGGAGAAAGTTGCAGATGGCTGACTGAGATAACATGTAATTTCGCATACCCAGGCACCTCTCTCTGTCAGGCACCATGATTGTCCTTGAGCGTTTTCCAGGTTTGTCTTGGAAAAAAAAGAGTTGTTTTTGCAGGTCCATTTTGTGGAATTTCTCTGACTTTTGCAAAATTACAGTTATCCAGTGTGACTCATAAGAGAAAAATATTATTTTGATCAATAATATACCATATATCAAACAAATTTTCCTCTGAATTTCCTTTCCCAAAACTCCTAGAACATTGGTACAGTGGTGCATCAGCTCACAGTGTTGTGCACAATTAACCCTCTGGAGTCTAAGGGTATTTTTGGGGCCTGGAGAAGTTTTGTCATGCCTTGACATTTGTGCTTTTTTCAGTTTCTTATAAATATCTAAATGGGTAAAGACTAATCTCACTGTAATCAGCACAAACTGGGCTGTAATAATATGTGAAATGCATGTATGTACATCATTGTGTTTTTGAGAAAAAAAATATTATGCGTGGTTAGTGAAAAACTAAAAATGTTAAAACGCTTGAATAAGGCAAAAAAACACATAAAGAACAATGGTTCCCGGGATTTTTGAGAACGGGAGCTTGTAGCCTAGAATTTTTCTTTCTAAATGATGTGAAAATCATCTTGTTTACTCACTCACAGAAAACAATATATTGATTTAAATTTTCTAAGACACTTTTTGTTGGTAAAAGTCATATGCGAGTAGGCGTCAACTACCATGAATATCATTGTGATTTACACCTGAGAAGACAAAGGCCTGCATAATGAGCTGCATAATGAGCCTCTCAGTCATCTGTGCCACTGTGAGTGAGGAGTTACAAGAGAGAATGTGAGAACAAAATAAATCTATATAATTTTATGTTTGTAGTTTATTAAGAATATATTTAATTATCCCACAACATAATTTAATATCCACTTGGGGGAGCAGTTAAACAGTTTATTAGAAACAATCAAAGTTGACTTTCAAACAAATTGTTTGGCATGCTTACTCCAGTCACACAATCCTTCAGAAATCCTTTTAACAATCTTATTTTCTACAAAAAAAAAAAAAAAAACGTTTGTTGTTATTATTATCATCATTATTATTATTAATGTTGAAAAGAGCTGAGAATATTTTTCTGGGTTTTTAGGGGGAATAAATGGAAAGAAAAGCATTGTTTTTACATTTGTTACAGTTATGTATTTGTTACATTTATATTATTTACATCAAGCTTTCGAAGGGTATAGTGTTGTATATTGTTATTGAAACTTCATAATGTTTCACTTGATTATACATTTAGTCAGGAATTATAGTTTGGAAAAAGTCTAACTAGTAAAACGTTTACACGTTATGTGAAAACTAGTACAAGTATATAAATAAATAAAAAGAGACTTACTCATGTTTATGATCTCTGCTGAATAAAGTGCTTCATTCTTTTTTTCTGAGGAAATCCATTTCTCAAATCCTCAACCACATCACATCTTTTGGGGGTGAATTATGTGTTATTCCTCTCATCGCGAAGCAAACAGTAAAATAAAAAAAACTTGAACAGTCTGGCTGCTTTTTCTTCTGTTATGGGCGTATTCAAGCCGCGCGCTTCAGTTTGAATCTGAATAGCGCGTTCGGCGCGGGGGCGTGGTCACATTAGATATAATGAAGGGAGACATGAAAAACAGACATCGCTTTGTTTTCATATGGATTACTTTATCACAGAATATCTGTTTTCGGCGGCACTTGTTTAGTTTAAAAATAGACATGTCAAGCTTTCTATAGATATCTCTCTCATGTATTTTCGTTGAGTATTCACGGAGTTACAGTTCATTTAAATGAAGTGTTTGTAAAAGAAGATCAGCGCAGACAAAGGCTGCAGACAGCGCACCTTGTTTGTTATCTTTATTTTATAAGTGCACAAAGTTTTGTTGTTATTATGTCTGTATCCAAAAAAAAGTAGACCCTTTACAGATTCGATTGATGTATTGCTCTTATCTGTACGATTAAAACTGAAAGTGTAATTTAAGTTCTTTTCGGGGTTTTCAGGAGAAAATGACTCAAAACGCGTATCCGCGTTAATCGACTTGATAGGGTTAAAGTACAGTTCTGTTAATTAATTTAATTTGAATTAAGGTAGCAAACAGGATGCAGAATTACAATTAAAACCAAAATTTGAATGTTTGGAGTCTGGACATAGAATTAAAATGATCTGAAATTCAAAGAAATTCATATAACCATAGATCTAGAACAGCAATGTTAGTGCTGTCAACGTTAACGCGTTAATGCATGCGATTAATTTTTGTCTGGTTTAACGTGTCAAAATATTTAACGCAATTAACGCAGCATCCGTATTTTCTGCCATCCGTTGGCTAGCTTTACATTATATGATCACGCTCTTATTCATTTAAATGCGTTTAAACATTTCAACCGTGGCAAGACAAAAGAGAATGCGCTGTCTGTGAATGCCCTTATGTGACACATACACACGTAGGCTACACACACACACACACAATGCATAGAGAGGGCGCCAGAATCCAGTTCTCTTAAGCGCTTGAACTAACAATAAACATCCCAAAGTGCCAGTCAGGGGCGATTCTAGGATTTTGATTTTAGGGGGGCTCAGCCCCCGATAAGGGTATGATTAAAAAAATATTATTTGACTATTAGGGTAGGGTGGTATGCTACTAACCTAACTGCAATCCACTATTCCATTGTATTCCCTGTATTTCATATATGGGAGTAATGAGTAAAATGACTCAAAACGCGTATCCGCGTTAATCGACTTGATAGGGTTAAAGTACAGTTCTGTTAATTAATTTAATTTGAATTAAGGTAGCAAACAGGATGCAGAATTACAATTAAAACCAAAATTTGAATGTTTGGAGTCTGGACATAGAATTAAAATGATCTGAAATTCAAAGAAATTCATATAACCATAGATCTAGAACAGCAATGTTAGTGCTGTCAACGTTAACGCGTTAACGCATGCGATTAATTTTTGTCTGGTTTAACGTGTCAAAATATTTAACGCAATTAACGCAGCATCCGTATTTTCTGCCATCCGTTGGCTAGCTTTACATTATATGATCACGCTCTTATTCATTTAAATGCGTTTAAACATTTCAACCGTGGCAAGACAAAAGAGAATGCGCTGTCTGTGAATGCCCTTATGTGACACATACACACGTAGGCTACACACACACACACACAATGCATAGAGAGGGCGCCAGAATCCAGTTCTCTTAAGCGCTTGAACTAACAATAAACATCCCAAAGTGCCAGTCAGGGGCGATTCTAGTATTTTGATTTTAGGGGGGCTCAGCCCCCGATAAGGGTATGATTAAAAAAATATTATTTGACTATTAGGGTAGGGTGGTATGCTACTAACCTAACTGCAATCCACTATTCCATTGTATTCCCTGTATTTCATATATGGGAGTAGGAGTACTGACTGAGCCATATACAACACTGTAATAAAAAAATAATTATTGGATGTGACCACTAGAAAATAGGGAATGTGGAATTTTTTTTTTTTTTTTTTTTTACAATGAAGACCTCCTGATTCATTCACTGTACAAACACACGCACACATGTTTCCAGTACAAACACAACATTTTACTGTTTGCATTTCTATGCTCACATACGAACCTCAGATAGGAATTTTTTCCTTTGACTATACCACTGCTTTTTCTTATAAAATGTACAGGGAAATTGGCAGACAATTAAAACAATGTCAGGGTTCAATGACTGAAATGAATCTTGGGAACACAGTGGTATTGTGTGTGTGAGAGGCTGTCTACGTTCTATTCTCACCTGACTCACAGACCTACTCCCGCACGACAAGAAAAAATTTCGTATATCCATCTACAATAAAATATATATTATTTTAGTTTTTTAGCTTTTTAGCCTTTATAATCAACAATACGGTTGGATATTCATAAAGTCACCCCATGAAAATTGATGTCATTTTAAGTATTTTAACTAACCAGCTAATATTCATTAAGAATATAGACAAACCATGTATTAATGTAATTGTCTATTGGCAATATGATTAATCTGTTCTATATTTATTTCTATTTATTAAAAATAACAACATGAATTATCAATTTGCCACTTCTATAAATCAAGTACAAATCTAGTATAAATAGTATAAATCAAGAAAATCAAAAATCCCTTTACGCTCAGGCTACTCTAATTTATGTATGATGACACTCCTCCTGATTCATTATTACTTAATACAAAACTATATTAAATAATGCAAAACAAAATAACTCCACATTCTCTGGGCCATCTAGTGCTTTCAGACAATGATGTGTGTCTTTAATCATTTCTGTGCACGGCTGCATAATGTAATGTCAAAATACATAATAATATGTCTGTAATTTTAAAAAGTAAATGAAAATAAATCATGATCGTTTTCTGAATCTAAAGTATGTTTTCATGGGTTTGTTAATCACTTCATTTTTGTAGGAATAAAAAACAACTATCACACAAGGGCTGAAGGTGAACGCAGCGAAACGTATTGGTATTGGATGAGAAACCGAGCCGTCCCGTGTGCTCCCATTTATGACAAAGAACTGCACCGTTGCAGATGTAATATCATAGCATTAGCAATCTATCAATAAATGCACGCACACACGACACACACCTTGTACTCTCTGATGTTCGCTCTGCTCGGCGCCCCTGCAGATTGAAAAATGCGCTAAATCCAAGCAGACTCAGATAAGGGGAGGAGCCGAAACTTGACGCAGCTTGCCGCCGTTTCCAATGAGTTTTTTTAAAGGAAACTGAAGCGATCAAAAATGTATTAATCAAATATTTTTTTAGGGGGGCTGGGCAGAAGTTTAGGGCTAAAGCCCCCCTAAAAAGGGCCTAGTGACGCCCCTGGTGCCAGTTTTGTCGATTATCCTCGTAAGAGCAATCTTAAATGATTTATGTAAAGTCTAAAATGAACAAAAAGAGTTGTGAGAGAATGAGGCGAGATCCATAGACAGTATATAAATGGTGAGATCCGCGTGTCTGTCTGCTCTTAAAGGGACAGCAGCCAATAAAGCTTCCTGTCAGTAAAGTTAAACAACAAAGGGAACAGAGAAAATGACTCGCTGCTCTTGACTAAATAACTTTTGTAGCTTTAATAAGGATTAACTATTTAATTTATAGTTTATGCAGTGCAGACTGCATATAACTTTGATAACTTTATTAAATTTCTGTATATTTCCTAACTGTTAAGACAGGAAGGGCAGGAGTAAACATGACATTTATTATGTTAGCATTGTTTTAAGTTTACTTAAATTAAAAACTGTTATATTTTTGAAGCCTAATAATAAATGTAAAAAAAAAAAAAAAAATCAGTAGCTGTATTAATATCAGTAATACTGGCCTTCATTCATAAAAAGATGCCATTTGAACAAGTATTTAAAATATACTGTCTTTATGTTGTTTCTACATTAATTTGATTAACTGTGAAATTATTACATTAAAAAATATATTAAAAACGTACAAAAACATTTCTTTTTTTATTGTGATTAATTGCGATTAATCACAGAAAAAATGTGTGATTAATCTAGTTAAAGGTTTTAATCGATTGACAGCACTAATATATATATATATTAGGGGTGTAACGGTACGCAAAAATCACGGTTCGGTACGTACCTCGCTTTTAAAGTCACGGTTCGGTTCATTTTCGGTACAGTAAGGGAAAGAAATGCAAACATTAAACTGCAGGTTGTTTATTACTATAAACTTTTTTAAACAATTTGTTTACACTTTTTAAAAATACTTTTTAATAAAATATATATATATAAAATAAAAAAGAATAAGAAATAAAATACTGCTGCAAAGTTCTCCACTAAATAAAATACTCTCAGTCTCAAACCAATATCATATAATAAAATATAAGGAAAAATATAAATAAATGACTATGATTACAGTGCAGCATTACCAATCCCAGCTTGTAGGCCTGCTCATATTTAAAAAATAGATATAACTTTTCCAAAGTGTAAAGTGTAGCATCAACAGTTTCAGTTTTTAGACCTGCTCAGATTTCGTTATTGCGTTGGCCCGATCGGAATTAAGAGCAAAGGTCTGTTTAAATGCCGACGGGAGCAGCGTTTGAATTACAATCGTTTTTTTCCTAGTTGTAGTGATGTTCACACTCGCGTGATGCCTTTTGAAAACCTTACCCCTCTTTCACACCGCAAGCGTGAGCGGTGTGCGAGCAGCGTGTCCACGCAACTACACCGTCACTGCAGCAGCAGACTCTCACGAGTATTCACACTGGAAGCGTATAAGTACAGCATCACAGCAGCGCTGCAAAGCGTGTTCGGCAGACAGTATAACCATTTCAAACAATGGGTATAATTCTTTCAACTATTTTTTTTTAACAATACAATACATATTTGTTATACTTAATTTTCTTTTCTGGCATAATTGTGAAAACACTAGACATTGGCACTGTTGTTAAAACTCTTGACATGCTTATTCTGTGAATTTTGTTTTGTGTTAAATCACATTTATTTTGTCCATCAAAAGTGTGCTTTCACTTTAATTGAGCGTGAACAGCACAGCAAAAATAGACCGGACGCCGAAACCCCCGCTGCACTGCTGTTCACGCGACGCTAATGCTTGACGCTCACGCGCTGCTCCTGGTCCCGGTGTGAATGCACTCATTGATTAACATGGACGCCGAAAAAAATATGTGCTGCTTGCGGTGTGAAAGAGGGGTGAAAGAGGGGTAAAGAGACAGAAAACGCGAAGCAGCCGTCGCACAACTGACACGCAGCAGAAGCGCCACGCCCACGCCACGCAGCCAGTGTGTCACCGGCCTTAGAATCAGCTGCAGGGCGGGATTTGGGCTGAACGCAGAGACTTCCGCCACTTAATATGTTCGTTTGGAAACACGAAAATGTACCTATGTTCTGCATACAAAATATTGCATTCGGTCATTCGGTACACACGTGCACTGCACCGAAACGGTCCGGTACGAATACACATACCGTTACACCCCTAATATATATATATATATGTCAGGGTTTGGCAAGGGAGGACCCAGATGCAGAATTAACAGGGGAAACAGTTTATTAACAAGTGTGGAACACAGATGATGCACTAAGACAGTCCACAATAGGGCAGGGCTCACGACAGGAGAACAGGCGGATCAGAAGGAGATGGCTCCAGACTCTGTGGCAAAAGGAGACCTTGTAGCAACTCAAGTAGGAAGGGCCTGACCCGGTTGAAGGAACCCCTTGTAGCGCCCCAATGTCTGTCAGGTCAGAAGAACCAGCGACCAGGGAGGATTCAGGAAGCAGGGTAGGAACCAACACAGACACAAAGACAAAACAGGGGAGACAAGAATTTGACAGATAAAAGTAAACTTGCAAACCAATGCCTAGGGAGAAAAGAAAACTAAAAAGGAAAAACAAAAAGTAATACTAAAAATAACTGGAATTAACTGAAAACAAAAGGATAACAATTGGAAAAAGCTAGGAATAATTAACTAGAACTACAAACCAAAATAAAGAAAACAGCAACCTTGCTGAAAACTAGAAAGAAAAAGGTGGGAAAAACCCCAAAAGGTTAAAGAACAAAAACACTAAACTACAAAGACTAGAACTAGACTACACATGGGAACAAATGAAAACTAAAAAATAAGAGGGAACCAAATAAGATGCAAAATACTGATTAAAGAGTTCTAACAAGACTAAATATCCAAGCTAGAGACTGTACACAAGGCACACACAAACACGAACCAGCCAGGACCAGAGGGAAAAGAGCACAATATAAAGGGAGCAGAGCACACAAGGATCAGGTGAACAATCAGACAGACAAAGGACTAAACAAGGGGGCGTGGTGATTAGAAACAAGGAGGCAGGACAAGGGGAGCACACGGCCAACATAAACAAAGACACAACCATGTGCTCAGGCACAAAATGAACAGAGACACATTAAACAAAGATAGGACAGACAAGACTGTCAGGGCAGGATCCTGACATATATATATATTTATATTTATATATTTTTTTTATATATATATCTGAGAGTACACTCTTAACATCAGTCAGTCAAGCATATATATATATATATATATATATATATATATATATATATATATATATATATATATATATATATATATATATATATTTCTCCTTATCTTTCTCCTTCTTTCCAAAGCGCTCGGGCAGAAGCGCTCCTGAGGCGTTTGTCAATGCTCTCTCCACGAAGACGCAGAAATTTCAGCAAAGGATAAATGGATTTGCAGCACAAAAAATCGCTTTCAGTAGCTCTGCTATTAAATTTATTTCAAAATGGCAATCCATATACAGCTATGATCAGCTGTTCCTTCATCTTGGCGCGACTGCGTCGCTTCCATTATTTTCCATTATCCTACATTGCAAATAACGAACTTGACATGCAAAAGACGCGATATGTGAATGGCCCCTGAGAACTGTGGTCTTTTACAGTACTTCAAATATGCCTTTGAGAATCACAGAAAGTGACCGAATTCAAGAACATTGTTGCGGCATCTCTCAAGCAACAAATAAACACCCCTAACTTGTAGAATGCAGTGAAAACTCCTCTTCTCGCGTCTGCCCTAGACCCTCGGCACAAACATCTCAGGTTTCTCGATGAAAACATGAGAGATGTAAGAAAAAAAAACTTTTTTGAACATTATCAGAACATTTTCCTTGATGCGAGTGGTGCGTCACCAACGATGAAGAGGATGCAATGCCCACTCATCAGAAAAGGTTGAGCCAGTTCTTCAGCGATGATTACAGAGAGTCCAGCCGAGACGAGTGGGAACAGTTCTTGCTGGAGCCATGTATTCCACCAGGTGAGGATCCCATTCAGTGGTGAAACGAAAACACGAAGCGCTTCACAAAACTTATTCGCTTAGCACACCGTTATTTGTGAGTCCCACCAACGTCTGTGCCGTCAGAGCGCGTTTTCTCCGCGGTCGGCTTTATTGTTAACAGACTAAGGAGCCGACATTCCCCCGATCATGTTTACATGCCTGTATTTCTTAACAAGAACATGTAAAACAATAGAAAAAAAGCAAAAAAATTTGCTGACAGTTTAAAAGTTTCAAAGTTAAGTGTAGGCTACGTTCTACAATAGCCTAATTGCTGCAGGCTGCTTTACATTTTTTCTTGGTTCACTTTTTTTTCTGTACTTTTGTTTGTTTGCACGCATTGTTAAAGGTTTTCAGCTACAAAACACGATGTGTAATGTTATTGTGTGTAAGCTTGTTCAAAATGACGGAAACAATAAATGTTACTGAAAAATAACGTCTGTCTCATTAAACTTAATTTAAATAAACGAATATTCGAATATTCGTTTTTTGTGAGCTCAAATATTCGAATGTGATATTTGCGAAAAACGCCCATCCCTAATGTTAACACACCAGCATTACAAATCTAGTCTACCGGCAAAAAGCGCTAGAGCTACCATCTTCACCACATCTACACCATTTAAATCACATGGGTATTGTGGCATGGGGGGATATGTGGCTCTTATGGGTAGGAGTCATATGTTTTGCTTGTAAAAAGGCTTGCTGCTTCTCTAGTGAAGAGGTTAATGTGATGGAGCCATGAGAGAAGCTGCTTCCGGCTTTTCCTCTTGTTTCTTTGATTGGAATCTGAAGAACAACTTTAACGTGAGATTTGATTCCGTTTTATTGGTTTATATTTCAGTTATACTGCTCCCGTATGTAATAAATTCTCTGTTTGCTGATGCTATAAATTTTACAGAGTATCAGACTGATTTTTTGCCATTCAGTGATTGTCAATGCCTTTTACTGCCACTCAATAAAAAAATTTACTTGTTGATTAAACAAACTAAGAGCCATTTGGTGGTGAATTCAGTCATTTTTTGTGACTAGAACTATACAGTTGGGTAAGTTCAGCAGAGTGACATGTGCCACTGAAAACAGGAAGACAGTAAATGATGCACCTTGATTGTTCAAATGGAGATCAATCAAAAAATCTGTATTTTTATCCAGCCTTAGAGGAAATGTCTGAAGTGAGATATTCTTTTAGGACTAGGATACATACAGTTCTTCAGGGATACAGGCTGTGCAGACTACTTTGCTAAGTACCTAATTGGTCCTTGAAGTAGCCTCAAATCTTCAGGAGGACTGACATAAAGACACAAGTGAGTTCTTCATAATCAGAGAAGATGTTTTTTTTCACACAAACCCTTCTGCCGCTGCTGTGATGAGAGTTTGAGAGATGGGAGCAGCAAAACTTGTAGAGGGACTGCATTAGCATTCACCACAGGTTTGGAGAAAGCTATCGCCCCAGGGCTACACTTTTTCTGCCATGTGGAGCAGAGGCAGAGAGAAGGAGATGAAGAGTGATATGCTCGGCAGGGTGGAGTCCTCGAAAAGAGCCTCTAATCATTGCTCTGAACCCGCTTAGGGCCTGCCGGTTCTCTTCGAGCAGATCTGTGTAGAGAGTTCAAGGGTTGAAAGCCTTTGGGCAAATGACAGTTCCAAATGGCAATCTGTAGATTCAGTTTAGGCTTAAAGGGCCTCAGGCCTCCTTAACTGTGCTCTGTCCCCTACAGACTGCTTGCTTGGTTACTATATGTATACAGTTTACATATACACATATACACGTTTAGGATCACAGTCTGTCTGCTTTTTCTCTCTCCATTTGTCTCACTACCTTTGTTTTATTAATGTTTGCCAAGGTTAGACTCACTTGTGGGATTTTAATCCTTTACCCTTCATTCTCTAGTTATGAATGATACCTAATGCATTTCTAGCCTAGCAAATTGTTTTTTTTTTCACCTGGCAAGACATTTTATTTGATTTGATTTGATTTTATATAAGTAGGATGTATTATATTAGTATTAAATATTTTTTCATGAATGCTAATTTCTGCCTGGTTTTCTTTGTTTTTGCCATCATCTAGTGCTAACTCAAAGACAACTTTTTTTAAAGGGCTCTATTTTTTAAAAGAGTGTTTCTTTATAATACAGGTCCCAGCTTTATTATAGGGACTTTCTCATCTCAAGTTTTCAACTTTCTCATCAAAATTAGTTGCTACCCATGACTCATACTGAGCGATATATTGTTTTTATGCCACTCTAGCATCACAGCATGATATAATATACACACATATATATATATATAGAAATTTAATGTGGAAGGATTAATATTCATTTTCATTTTGTTTATTTATTCTGATACATATGAGGCCTTTATGAGTATTTTATCTTTATTGTCAGAAAAAAAAAAAAAAGAAAAGCTAGTTTATATAATTAAAATTAGATTTTAAGAGTAATTTTATTTTATTTATATGAAATTGGTTTTAATGTGTTGATGGATAGAAGAGTAGAGATTAGGACATATGCAAATCATACACGACTTTGAAGCTATTGGCATTTATTGGTGGATGGAGACAGTAGCGCGGTACACCGATCAATCAGCTCTCCAGTTGAAAGCCCAGCTGTTCCAAGACACATTGTTGGCTCAAACCGAGATCATAATACAATGCCATGGAATCATATTTAATCAAATTGACCCCTTCAGATTAAATTGCTTTTTCCTGTGCATGCCATAGAGTTTGGGTCAATCGATGAGATTATGGATGAATTGACTGATGTCTTTATGCGTTAAATCTGTGAATACTGTACCCTTGAGCAAAGGCAGTGCTGTGGTTCATGGCTATGTGCCATGCTGCTGTAGACACATCCGTAATGATATGCTGACCTTCTCTCACAGAGGGTTAGTTAGAAGACCTCTCAGTTGTCTAAGTACTGTTGTGATATTAAGTATTTAAATTGTTTTATATGTCCTTTTTTTATTTAATGAGCTTTTTTTGCTTTCATTTTCCAACCTTTTCATGACCTTAGAATTGAATGGCTGTACCTTTAAGACCTGTTGTAAGACCATCTGATGTCATTTTTATATGTGAAATTATTTAGTGTAGGGATGTGGGTTTGTTTTTTGAGTTAATCTAATATGGACTTTCTTTTCACACATTTTATGGAAATATATTTTATGTTAAATGAATATTTTTTGGGTAATTAAGAGTGATAGTATGTATTCTTGTTCCTTGATATTACATAATCAGTCTGGATTGGCAGAATTTATGGACAACAGTTTTGCTGATGTACATTATCTGTCAAAAGTTTGGGCATAGTAAGATAATTAATTTTGTAATTTTGAAATTAATTATATTTGTATACAGCCAGGACACCACAATGATCAAAAGTGACAGTAAAGTAAATTTTTATATAAAATATATATATATATATATATATAAAAAAAAAATATATATATATATATATATAAATAAATAAATAAACATTTTCTTTTGAACTTTATATTCTTAAATAATACAGAAAAGGTATTGAATTGATTAATTGAATTGAATTGAATTAAAAAAGTATAATTCTGACAAAAATATTAATTAGCACAACATTAATAAGACATGATCCTTAAGCAGCAAATCAGCATATTGATTTCTAAAAGATTTATGGATGATCATGTTTAGATTGTAAAAAATATTTCATTTATATTCATAATATTTGTATTACTGTTCTGTCCTTTTTATAAAAAACAAACAAAAAAAGCTTTAGTGAGCATAAGAGACTTCTTTCAGAAAGATTTGAATGGCATTACATGAAAATCCATCCCATCTCAGGATGACGTACAGAATACTTTTTTTTTTCTCAACCAAAACACATCAAGCCAGGTGAAATTTACATCACAACATTTCAAAGTGTCTTCTATTCCTGCCTAATGTTGTGTTCTTTTTCTCTGTCTACCACAATACGTCACAATATCTTTCTCTTTCTTTTCCACTCAACCCTCTCTGATTGTATCTTTGTTTATATGACCTGTAAAGTCACCTAAACTCACCAAAAAATGATGGCCTAACATTGTTCTTCTTGTTGTTCTGGAAACTGCCTCATTAATCCATTCACTTCCTTCCAAGTCCCAATCCAGTGCCTCCCCTTCATAATGAAATACCCAGTCTGTGTTATCAGAGACGGAGCAGATCCACAGAATCAATGCGCTCCAGTCCTCCACACTGGCTAATCACTGTTTCCTCACAACGGAAGGAGCCTGGCTCTACGTTCAACCACAATCGATCAGGACCTGATCTGAGCCCACCAGCACTCAGAGCCCATCGCCACAGATACTGCCCTCCCACGGGCTGTCCCTCTCCAACTCCTCATCACCTAATGAGGAAGCTCATTTAAATCAGTGAAGCTGTGAATACATAATAAGGTGCTTTCAGCTGACTGTAGCACTGATACCAGAGTGGTATATTGATCTGTTTACTCTGGGCTCTGCATCCCGTCCTTAAATATCAGTGTTCAGGAGGAGGGCTGAGCTCTGAAGTAAACACCTGCAACAGGGAGTTGAGTCTATTGGATCACTGCAGTAATTGAGTGCCTCAACCAATGTTGCTCCAGCACTATGTTCTCCGACTTGAGAATGCCATCCAACCAGTGCTTTAGCCATCATCTAAAGGGTTTTAAACAAAACGGTCAACTTTTTTTTTTTTTTTTTAGTCCATGTTTAGGTTATTAGTCCATGTTGCTTCTCTTTTAAAACTCCCAAAAGATGTAATAATTCCTCAGACAAACACTTTCATATTTACTTCCTGTTACAATAAAAATAATGTCAAAAAAGTGCTTGGCAAACATTTCTCCATAAAAAGTAAATTAGATTAGGAGTCAGTATTTTATAAAAAAAAAAAAAAAAAGATTTAAAAATCAGATTTTGATTGTGCATTATTTTATAAGATTTAAATATCAGCCATTTACAGATTACATAGTTAATCTCCCTGAATCCTTTTCATTCATCATTTTATTGTTATGTAATGCAATTGATGTTCTGTCTGTGTCAGCTTTAGTGATCTCAAAAGGCTGAGCTTTTGAATGTTTACAGTGTCACAGCTGTGTGGGTTTGAGCGCTAGAGCAGCAGCCTTGCTAATGAAGTTTGTTGCGTTAATGTAATTAATTAGAGTAGTTAACTTGCCAAACAAAAGCTCGCCTAATGGATCGAAATTCAAATGCTACATCCTCGTCCCTTGTGGGGGCACATTAAATCAGTCTTCACTTACATGCATGGAAATACACAGCTTTAAGATTTAAACCTAGCCTGCATTCTTTTAGCTATAGTTAGATATCGCATGTATTGTTTGTTTGCCTTAAATTTGAATAAATACTTTAACTGTCATCTGATGTTTGATCTCCTCAGTGGAGCTAGTTTGTTTTATAATATTTGCCGTGAACGTATGCTGCATGTGGTGACAGATGGTTTTTTAAAAGGCTTATTGAAATGCTCACTCTGGCCAGCACTGTGCAGTCCATCTAGACTGCAGATGAGCTTCTGTCACACCTAGCCATCCCATAATTCCTCTCTCTGCCCTAGAGTGTAGAAAGGGAAGCGTCTTTATCTTCCCCACAGCCTACGCTCACTGTATTTCTTCACTAAATTACTTTTTCTGTGTCTGTGATGGAAGAGGGAAAAAAATGATCCTAACGAGTGAAATGTAGAAATGATAGGTCCACAGGAAGTCTTTTCTCAAAGGAGACTTCAGAGAAAAAGAGGCGGCCCTATAGAAAGTCTGAGTGTTATGAGATTGATTGGACTGGATAAGGATTTTATTTAGTCTGTAATTCAGTCATTCATTTCTAAACCTGACCTTTTTCTCTGAAGCAACTTTTCGATCGATCCTGGTTTCATTCACACAAGCATGAGCAAATGTCACAGATTCACAATGGCTTGAAACTGGTTTAACTTATTTATAGTGACTTGGTTTTATTTATTTTAGACAGACAAGTTTCCATTAACTGCAGCTCTGCTGCAACTTGGGCTAGGATGGGCTCTTTTTGATTCATTACAGCGTTTATTTTGGGTAAAAATTCAAATCGGAAATGTGCAGAGGAGTTTATGCCAGATTAAATTCAATCATGGATGCTTGTTTGTGTTTTGTCCTGTTTATGATTTTGTTATCAGTAGAATATTGCTTTGGAGAGTGAATAGAGAGGCACATTAAGGTTCAAACTGAACAGAAATAGCAATATAAACATGATTGTTGTGTCTGCAGCTTGCCTTGCAATACTTGAGGGGGGATGAATTAACCAAGCAGAAAGCACTTGGGATGCCAAAGGGTCCCAAAACTCTAACTTTGAGCACCCCTCATGTTAAATAATTAAATTTTTTATTTTATTTTTTGCTGGGAAAAGTGACACTTCTTCTACACTCAAATGCAAAAACCAACATGCTTTGAACCCCTGAGGTGAAAGTGAAACGTAACAGCTGTCTTCCTACGTTCTCTTGAGCTCTGCTGTTGTCTGAACCAGTTAGGGGGTGATTATGGCCTCCCACATTCAGGTGGGATGTGGGAGAAGAGAAGCTTGGTCTCAAATAAATGCCAGCAGATACATCTCGACAAGCTCACCTCTGCCATCTGGGCCAAAGCAGAATCACCAACAGGGTATTGGTTAGATACCAGTCCTTGTATATAGTCTATGCAAGATTTAGATTTTTTCTTTTTTTCTAAAAACATGTTATATTAAGATTAACATATTGTTTATTGGAATTCAAAAATTTGAAAATGTCATTTTTGTGACCCTGGACCACAAAATATTGTATGGGTCAAAATTATAGATTTTTCTTTTATGCCAAAAATCATTAGGATATTAAGTAAAGATCTTGTTCCATGAAGATATATTTATTTATTTTTATTTATTTATTTATTTTTCCTACTCTAAATATATAAAAACGTAATATTTGTTTAGTAATATGCATTGCTAAAAACTTTATTTGGACAACTATTTTTTTTTTGCACCCTCAGATTCCAGATTTTTAAATAGTCGTATAACGGCCAAATATTGTCCTATCCTTACAAACCATACAGTTATGGAAAGCTTATTTATTCAGCTTTCAGATGGTATAGAAATCTCAATTTTGATAAATTGACCCTTATGACTGGTTTTGTGGTCCAGGGTAATATGTTTTCATATATTCACATTTACATTATAAAACACTGACAATGAACAAAATGAATTTAGGCTGAAGGTTTTTTACTGTAGATCATAAAATCTTGCCTGAGCTTATAGAGTTATATTTTTGATGACAGTTTTGTTAGTGATTTCCTCATGGGCTGGCAAGCTGAATGCTGAATTCACAGAGAAGATGATGAACAAACAAATGGCACATGTGTGATTTTGTTTAGTACTGTTGTGAGTTTATTTTGTGGCCTTTATAACTGCTCTTTACAAGTCCCAGAGTCTCTTGGCAGTATGCATGTGGAGCAAGTAAGCACATCCAGCAGGGTTCACGTCTTGCTATTCCCTTTCCCCTATACCATGAAGCCATTGTGTTCAAGCAGAGCTCAGGGCTGTCTTAGATTAACAGCTCCAACTCAGCCCCGGGCTAATTCTGCTCAGTTATCTGGCTTAATTGCATTTTGACCTGCAAAGAGAGATGATGTGCTTTTCGCGTTACACCAAGACACTTAGTGTGGCATATTTCATCCACATTGAAATGCCCCAACATACATGTGATTTGTGAGAAGAACTGAACGTGGAGGGGAAAACATTTTCTTAATTTAAAGTACAGCATCTTTTATTTTCAGATTTTTTTTGATGTTGAAAGTGTCATCCATTTCTCACACTGATACATCTTCTAAACAAAAACAAGTATATTTTCTTTCTTGTTATGACAACACTGTGTCTAGTAGGGCTGGGTGATATGACATTGATGATCGTATATCCTATATAGATGATATTTTGTAAGTATCACAATGTTGATGTCAACAGTCAGTTAACAGATGATTATTGACATTATTGAAAAAAAAAAGACAAATGATAAACCTAGTAATTAGCAAAAAATATTTTACATAGCCTCATTGTCACCATACAGGTCATGTAAGAATGAAATGATTTAGTAGGAGGGTTGGGAATCGAAAAGCTATTCCAATTTTGGAAATCAGGTGCGTAAGGTCAGGAATCTAATTACTTGTTATAAAATAACATTTCGATTCTGCTTCTCGATTCATATATGCGCATTTATTGTGAAGAACTGCAAGAAGATGAAATAGAACTTGCTTCTGCACTCCCACGCTGTTTTCTGTGCTGCACACACACAAACACTGGGCTGAGCTCTCTTTCTCGCATTCTTACACATTCTAATGGACAAATTAAACACAAAATTAAATCAAAATATCCCATAAATACAATCGGTTATGTTTTAAGTAAATGTAAAGTGTTGAGAAAGAAAACCATAGCTGCTGCCGCCAGTCATTAATGTTATATAAAACAGTAATGTAAAGGAAAAAAAAGAAATCCCTCAATGATCTTAGCTGAAGTTTTTTATTTATTTATTTATTTAAACTTAGTTTATATTTTATTTGCCTGTTGTTCGGCTCTGACTATTGTAATGGCAATGTGCTTTGTGAGATTATTTTGGAAATCCGTTCCAATGTAATTATCCTTATTTAGGGTATAGTCCTATTCTATTTTGACCTGCAGTTTAATAAAAGTTAAACAGAAGAAAGACAAGTAGTAGCACTGGATGTGTTTCTGAATATTTATTTAAATATGTATAATGATGAAAAACCACAAACATGACCATTATAATTAAAATACACAAATATACCTTCCACAGCCTATTCATACAGCACACATAGCACCCTGTTTTTTTTTACTGCCTTTTTAAAACAATTTATACAGTATAATTGTTTTATTATGCTGAGATATAGCACTATAAATTCTTTATTCATTTGCAACAAAACTATAAAGTTAAACTTTACCATTCTGAAATGTGTCTACAGAGGCAATTATGCCAAAAAGAAAGAGAAACATTGTAAAATAGGCATATGTTATTCAAGACATTATTATATGACATCAACATGCATTTATCATTCTTACAATCAATACAAGAATGTCCAACTTCACCATGATTAACTTAAAATGGGGTTCTTTTTCCTCAAGTAAAACCAAACTGTAACGTAGCAATAATTAAGACCAAACTGAAAATGGTGTGCATTTATGGTGCATGTTGGCAATGTTGTCTTGGCGGGGGCGGGGCATGATTGAGGTGGGGCTTGGGTAGACAATATTATTGGATATCTCAGTATTTTTAAGGCGATTATCGATAAGATATTTTTGCCATATCACCCAATCCTAGTGTCTAGAACTCGCAAGCTTCTTAAATGTACAGTAATACTATTCAAACCTTTGGGGGTCAGTAAAATATCTTGCTTGCTTGCTGAAATTTATTCAATTAAACAGTTCTTTTTAAATTGAAATAATATTTCACAATATTAATGTATTTTTTTTATAATACTTTAAAATAAATGCAACCTTGGTGAGCATAAGAGAGAAGCAATCTTAGCAAATTTTAAACTGTGTATGTATTATTTTATCTTGTAATTGACTTTATAATTCATAATGCAACTTTATATTCATAATATGGCTGATAATTTGCCATTTATTTTGAAACTTTAAACTATAAACCGCACACCCTGTGACTTCCTGTTAGCGGAGGTTAATCTTGAATTGAGAGATAATAGTTGTAAACATTTGTGCTACTGAATCCAATACAGATGAGAGGTCGTTCCAAGGTACATTTCAAACTTTTAGCAATGTTGTGGGTGCTATTTTTAGCAGCAGATAAACCCAAGGGCTGCTCTACTCTGCTGGAAGACCCAGTCAAGCTGGCTTATTGTCATAATGTTGACACCCAGCCCCACTGTCTCTGTGTATAGAGAGGAAGATAAGACGTGTCAGTGGCCAAACTGAGGTCGGATCCATTACTGCTCATCAGTGCTCTCAGCCTGTTCCACTAGAGTTGTTTGATCAATTTGATTTGTTCAAACAGCATAACGATTTTTTTGTTTTCCGTGTCTCCCCTTCCGCCTCCTCTTAGAGCACTGTTCATTTATATTTAATGGAGCCCCACTGCGGTGGTGGCCACAAACACTTCTGGCTACAGTTATGCAGGCCAGAATATGAGGAAGAGGTTTAACATTGGCCTCTTTAGAGCTTATTAACCGGCCGGTTGAACCACGATAAGTGTGGTTACTGTCAAACCAAAGAGGCTCATGTCAGTGAACTAGACGGAAGGTCTGGAAAGAAACTGGACACACACTCCTCTGTCATCTGTTCCAGAGAACTGCTCTTGCCACTGCTGCCCACTCACTGTAGACAAAGCAGCTTCTGTGTTTGATTGAAAATGAAAGGGAGAAGGAGGTAGACCGTTACAGCTCTATTAAAGACTCAGAACGTCTGAGTCACTCAGTTCAGCACAACACAGCTCAACTTTATTCGCTCCAACTTTTGGGATGTGCCCATTGACACAAATATATAGTGAAAACTCCCTTCCTGCTTTTATATTTCTTTACTATGTTGGCACTCAGTAACTGGAGACCTGAGGTTCTGTGGGTTTGGTGCTCTGAACTCATCAGCAGAACTAAAAAGCAGCCTGATTCGGACACAGAATAAGCCTCTTTCTCAAGCCAACCTGTTTATTGGTGCAACACTGACTGACTTCCAATTATATGTAGCCACTTCATCCTGTAGCACAAATCCTGTCTCATGTTTAATTGTTATAATGGCAAACACAACATAACTGGAGCATATGAAGTTGCATGGTTGCAAGTTTGCCTACGGTGTTTCTTTTTAAGTTTTTATAGAAACTCATAAAAAAAGTGTATGTGTGTGTGTATATATATATATATATATTAGGGGTGTAAAAATCACGGTTCGGTACGTACCTCGGTTTTAAAGTCACGGTTCGGTTCATTTTCGGTACAGTAAGGGAAAGAAATGCAAACATTAAACTGCAGGTTGTTTATTACTATAAACTTTTTTTAACAATTTGTTTACACTTTTAAAAAAAATACTTTTTAATAAAATATATATAAAATAAAAAAAGAATAAGAAATAAAATACTGCTGCAAAGTTCTCCACTAAATAAAATACTCTCAGTCTCAAAACAATATCATATAATAAAATATAATGAAAAATATAAATAAATGACTAGAGAGAGAGACTAACGGGAGACTTCCGCCACTTAATATGTTCGTTTGGAAACACGAAAATGTACCTATGTTCCGAATACAAAATATTGCATTCGGTCATTCGGTACACACGTGCACTGTACCGAAAGCCCTGTACCGAAACGGTCCGGTACGAATACACGTACCGTTACACCCCTAATATATATATATAAATATACAGTACAGACCAAAAGTTTGGAGACATTACTATTTTTAATGTTTTTGAAAGAAGTTTCTTCTGCTCATCAAGCCTGCATTTATTGGATCAAAAATACAGAAAAAAACAGTAATATTGTGAAATATTATTACAACTTAAAATAATAGTTTTCTATTTGAATATACTTAAAAAAAAAAAAAATATTCCTGTGATGCAAAGCTGAATTTTCAGCATCATTACTCCAGCCTTCAGTGTCACATGTAACATCCAGTCTATCACATGATCATTTAGAAATCATTCTAATATTCTGATTTATTATGAGTGTTGGAAACAGTTCTGCTGTCTAATATATTTGATGAATAAAAGGTTAAAAAGAACTGCATTTATTCAAAATTAAAAAAAAAAAATCTAATAATATATATTCTAATAATATATTTTCTTTACTATCACTTTTTATCAATTTAACACATCCTTGCTGAATAAAAGTATTGATTTTATTTTTAAAAAAAAGAAAGAAAAAATTACTGACCCCAAATTACTGACCAGTAGTGTATATTGTTATTACAAAATATTTATATTTTAAAAACATAGCTTCTTTTTTTTCTTTTTTTTTTTACTTTTTATTTATCAAAGTATCCTAAAAAAGTATCACATGTTCTGAAAAAATATTAAGCAGCAGAACTGTTTTCAACTTTGATAATGAATCATCATATTAGAACGATTTCTAAAGGATCATGTGATAATAATCCTAAAAAAATCCAGCTTTGCATCACATAAATAAATGATAATTTAAAGTATAATAAATTTAAAAACAATTATTTTAAATTGTAATAATCACAATATTAAATTTTTTTCTGTAATTTTGATCAAATAAATGCAGGCTTGATGAGCAGAAGAAACTTCTTTCAAAAACATTAAAAATAGTAATCTTTCCAAACTTTTGGTCTGTACTGTATATATATATATGTGTGTGTGTGTGTGTGTTACTACTGTGCAAATGAATTGCACACTGCAGCTTTAATGATTCTTGCTATTGATTTGAAAAGGTCCACAGCTTAATAATCAAGATTTTTTTTCCAACGACATCAGATCTGAGCGAATGTCTGTAGAAGTTACTTTTTATGACTTCTGATTATATAGCCATATTTAGCATTTCTCTTCCCAACAGCTTCTGTATAGAGATAGTTATTATGTGTGAACCTTTGCTTGCAATGTGTCAGTTAGACAACCTCAGATTCAGAGTAATTGCATTCGGCCAGTTTCAGAACTATGTAAACTCCAGTGACCTTTTAAGTAGGTAATCACAGATTTAACATTTCATCAAAATTATTGAGTGTTCAAGCGCTATTGTTCGAGTCCATCACACTGAGCTGTAATGCTTCCAGTTCTAATAAATTTCTTAGAGCAGTTGAAAGAGTGGAAGGGAGGGGGAAATGGCCTCATAAATGAATAAACCGTCTGCAACAGATTAATGTGGTAATAAAATATGGGGTGTCTCATCTTTGCAGAGAAATCTGAACATTAGATTCAGTGCCATTGGTGTGCTCTTTCATAGAGATTAAACTTTCCCTCTTCTGTAATCCTCTGCAGATGGAGATGAGGTCCGTTTGACCTGGTCACTGTCAACACTCTAGTCTGGAGAGGCTGACGGTGATCTGAACCTATAGACAAAGGAAGAAAACATATTACATTCAGTCATGTGTCCCAATCAAACCCTTTTTTAGACGAATAAAATATGAATACATGCAACCGGTATACCTGTTGACATTTGACTTGACTGTCAGGTTTGTAAAACAAACAGATTATTTTCATGAGTCATTTTCTAGTGAGAATTTATTTTGAAACATTTTTATCTCAAATAAAAAAAGCTATGGACATCTCTGCATCTCTGACATTCCAGAGCAAAAGGTGAGTAACAGGAAACTTGCCAAACTCTGAACAGGCTGGCAGTCGCTAAAAGATCGTCACTAGAAAAGAAATGTCAGTATGAATAAAATGAGGAGACATAAAAGTAAAAGGCCAGAGGGTAAAGCTGAGCACTGATGGAGTGTCAAATGTTTTTTTTTTTTTTGGACTCAAAGCTATTTTTTATAGACCGTGGCGAAACTCTGTCTCTGTAGTCATGGTTACAAAACAGTGGACAAATTTTGTTCCGGCAATTGGCACTGCAGTTTACATTCTTGTAATGTCATTTAAAGCAGCGGTCTGATATTTTTGCCTCCAGCACTTATGCAGTAATCTAGTTGCTTAATGTAATCGTTATATGGTTGTTTTGGCAGTAGCCTTAATCTAGAGAGCTCAGAGTACTATGCATGACTGTAACCCTCACATGCAGACGTTTATGATCTCCACACGTTTCAGGGCAGTTTTCCACTGCCAGTTGACACACTGGCATATGTATTCATAACCAGTTTGTTTTCAAAACAGAGGTCTTATCAGTTTGGATGTTTAATTAGTTTTTATTTATTTTTTATTTTTCATTTGTCCTGTAAGTTTCATTTAGTTTTCATCATTGTTTTTTCAGAGTTTGCTAGGTTTGGTTTTTTAGCTTATATTTTAGTTTTATTGTTCGCATACTAACTGCAATCATTACAAAATGTTTAACAGCATTACATTTTTCAGCACAGTGCATTCTAGTGGCATTTTCATGTTTAATTCATGTTTAACACTTTGTCTCGAACACTACTGTTATTTTTTGGTCAGTTGTTTTATTTTAATTTTGAAGCCATGAAAATGCATTCATTTATTAATTTATTTTCTTTTTATTTCAGTTTTTGTTTTAGTTTCCATAAAAAAATAATAACACTGGTTCTGACCTCCAGTATGTTTGCTAGAACCTCCAGTATTATCTCGGTGAACTGAAGGAGGAGGATGTTGTTATATCCAGGTAGTTAAATGCACAGCCTTGTGTCATCCAGCCACACACTCCTCAAATACCTCCTTCACTCCAGCGTGTTTGTCAAATCCCATTTCCTCGAGTGGATTTAGGCTGATCTGGATGCAGGGGCTCAATTTCCAGAGATGTATGAAAAACAAGCACCAACCAACTTTATTTTCTTTTCCGGCAAAAAAAGGAAATGGAGAAAGAGAGAGGTGAAGGGGAAAAAAAGTAATTTAACCAGCAGGTACGTTAGCGATCTAGAAACTGTAATATTGCTTTTATGTTCGGCCCCATCTGCCGTATCTCCTGTGGTGGTGTCTTCCTCCCATTCTCTCCCTCGCTACCTCTCTTCTCTTTCTCTCTCTCTCTGTTCCCATTCTCTCAATTGCATTTAGGCAAATGTAGCATTATATGGACCAAAAACAAAGCCCGTTTCAGTGCAAGAATTTGTACTGCACGTTAGCCTCTGCTCTTCATTCAAAAGGCAGTTTGTGAGGGTTAAGTTACCTTTGTCACATGAAACCTGAGCTGGCATTCTGTGTGTGTGTGTGTGTCACCAGTCTGAGATGAGATCTTCAGAGTGGAGAGAAGCAATGCCAGAGGCACACAGAAGGTCAGTTTCCCCACGTAGCCAAACACAGCACTGCAGGTCTGGTGGAACAAAAGAGTGAAGGGATGCATTATCTTAATGGCCTTTTCTGCTTCACAGTGAGGCATTAAACAAATTACTACTCCATCTCTCTAATGTGAAGTTGCAAACAACAGGTAGATGCTTTTGAAAAGGGCAAGTTCAGACATTTTTCCTCCAAAGGAAGCTCCAGATTTTTTTGGATCCACGCAGCAATGTTACTACTTAAACATTGCGCAAGCTTGATTACATTTACTCCGTTCCCATTTAATGATGTAATGTCTTGTTTGGAAAATTGATTGATCAACTAGTTAAGTGTTGTGACAAGCACAGTGGAATGTGAGATGAGGTTGAGCCGAGAGCTTTTACTCCGTCGGAAGTGATGAGACTCAAATCCTCTTTATGAATCAGATATGTTTGGATTAGTGAGCATCCAGAGATGCTGAGGTCAGCGAGGTGCTGACAGGGAGCAGGCACACAACTTCCATCCCAAACACACCAGCTCTGTGGTGTGTCAGGATGCGCCTTTGCTTTAAGGATCTGTCTTTTGTTCCCGTCACTGTGGTGGTAGCAATAAAGGGGGACTTCTGGCAAGAATTTAGGGGTCTTGAACGTGATCATACAATAGAGAGGATAACATGAGGAAAAACACTGTACTGGTTTGTGGTATCTGTCTATCCGCTCTTATTTTAGCTGTGGTTTTGGAGACAGTCCGCCCATGTTCCTGTGTTCCCAGGCGGTTTACAACAAGCGAATGTTGGTTGTGGTTGACTAGCGCCAAAAATGCTCCTTCAATCAGCCTGATTCTGGCCCAGAGAGTTCTAGCACACAGCGTCACAGCTTGGCACGCAAAACTGCAGCACGTAAACATTAATGAGCTGGAACTTCCCTGCCGCATGCGGCATGCTTCCATTTTCACACTCCATGGTCAGAAAGTTCACATCTCACTTTCTTGAGTCTTTTTGATTAGTTTGTTCGGATTGTTACGCTTCAGGAATGGATTATTAAGAATCCTGTACATTTTGTATGATCAGGAAAGGAAGTTTTCTTCTAGTGGACAGATGGTAAATAGCAGCTGTAAACCAGTGACTCTTTCCTCAGATGTCCAGCTGATGAGCTGAACTTGACCTCAGCTTGAAATGCCAGCCACTGTGTGCCGTCCCAGCTTGGCATCGATTCAGGCCTCCCAGCTGAGATTGGCATGGTCTCTTTCTTTGTGTTGGTTGAGCTGCATTTCCTCTGGGCTCGGAGAGGTTTGCGTGTCTGGCTTCTTTTCCGGCAAATGAACAGCAGGCCGAGCTAAAAGTGCTGCATTCAGTGATGTGAATGTATCACATCAGGCATGCAACATGCCGTCTCAGTTATCTGAACAAACAATCTCCCACAAAGCCTCTCAGGTTTGCAATTAAAACATGGCATTTATGCACAGTAATAACCACCACAGTGCTTACTGGCTGATATTAGGGTTTTGTGTGGTTGATATTGGATATATCACTCATTTCCCCTATTTTCACATGTAAACTACCATACAAAATTTTGGGGATCTTTAAAAAACAAAACAATTAAGTAATCTTTAATGCTAACCAAGGCTGCATTAATTTGATAACAAATACAGTAAAACATAAGATTGTGAAATATAATTAGAAATTTAAATAACTTGTTTCTTTTTTAATTTATTTTAAAATGTATCTAATTCATGTGATGGCAAAGCTGAATTTTCAGCAGCTAATAATCCAGTCTCCAATGTTACATGGTCCTTCAAAAAACATTCTAAAATGCTGATATATATTCTAATATTTTGTTCTCAAGAAACCTTTCTTATTGTTGTCAATATTGAATATAGTTGTGCCACTTAATACTTTTGTGGTGACATTTTTCTTTTTTACGATTTATTAATAAATAGAAAGTTAAAAAAAGGGTACAAATTTAACTTAAATGTATTTAAAGTAGAAATATTTTGTAACAATAAACATCTTTACTTGACTTTTAGCATTTAAAAAGACAGATTTATAGCTTTTAGATTTTAGTTTTATTTTATATCATTTTGTATTTATTTAAATAAAATATGGTAGAATTATTCAGTTATAAGCTATTACATGAAAATCATAAACAATTAAAATGATGCAAATCTTGATAGTTTTCTTATTGGCATCAGCTAGAATTGTATTGTTGGTGCATACCTACTGCAAACATAATGTACAGCTAACATCAGTGCATGTCATGTTTATGTTATTTAGTGTACTTTTTAATGGGTTATTTGTATATGGTTTTTTTTCCCGCCTTAAAATTCATGCAGATTGTTAAGGGCACTTAAAGTTGGAAGTTGCTGAAGAAGTGGTATTTTTAAATTGATATGACTTGCCCTCAACCTTTGGGCATTTTTTGTGTATATGTGTGTCTCTGTGGTGTGTCTGTTCTCTAGGTTGCTGTTAGTTCTGTTTGCATAAAGTGATCGAGGTCAATGTTGTCCTAGGAGGAAGAAGACATCACACTGATATTAAAAGCGCCCGTCAAATTGCATTGAATCAGAGGGAACAGAGCCTTGCTCTAGTGAGAGGACAAAGGCTTCCAACAGGACCACTGAGCTGGGTTTGCCTTTTTGGGGATGGATGTGATTGTTTTGAGAGAGTTTGACGGTCTCATTCTAAATTGGTCTTACTTTGGGTAGTTGTTTCACTAAAAATGTTTTCGATTCACTTAAAAAGAATCCCTTTGATTCCCTTAAGAGTCATTTGTTCAGGAGTTAAAGTATACTAGACATGCATGTTTTTGATTCACTAGAAAGTGCCACTCATAAGAATCATTTGTTAGCCTTGTCCCTTTTCTTTCTTCAGCTATTGACATCTTAATGGATTGGTTGTGGGTTGACTAAAAATACCTAATGGTGCAGAGAGGAAAGAGGGAAAGAGAATTGGTGTCAGAGGCATAACATTTTTACCCAGTGAATGATTTTTGCAGTGTCATGGTGTTTTATTCTCCTGTCTCTAATGGAAGCGCCGACGTTTCCATCTGCTGCCACATCAGGTCAATTCAGCCCGCAAGGCAATATCCCTAAAACACCACCAGTTTCCCATTAAACACTGCGACAATGAATCCACATGAATAGTTTGATAGCTACTCTGACTAGAAATCTGGCTGGCTGGAATGTACATAAGATTTAGTCTATACATTAGTTTAGGAAATCATTCAAGACTGACTAATATTGCAGCACTTTTATTAGTGTTAATACTTAAAATAAATATTGCATAATTATTATTTTTTCTTTTATTATTAAAACCGTAATATTATAATACCATTTGTAAGTAGTAGTTAGTATTACTGTGGCATCTGCTGTATGCTGCCACTGACTATTAAAGGAATATTTTATGTTTTCATGTCAATGTTAATAGATGATCACAGTTCAGAAAGGAGCAATATTGAAGTTCTGATGTCTGACAGGCTCGAACATGTCCATTGCTCTGGCTGTATGCTGTGCAGCACACTTTCATAAGCCGGGATTGAGAGGTTTCCCTAAAGACTGCATAATCATTCCAGCCAGCTCATTAGGCCCCAGAGCAGTCCAGTGGCCCTGCTGGGTGTGCACGTCGAACTGGCATTCAGCCAACATATTCAAAGCCAATCAACCTTCTCCAGAAGGAAAGACGGGGGGAAGAGATGCAGAAAGGGAGAGATAAGAAGATACAGAGAAGGAAGGATGGAGATCTACACAGAGGGGGGGTCATTACGTTCGTTCCCACCCCCTCGAGGTGCAGAGAAACTGAATAATCAAGCTCGATCGAGCTGGATTTCCGAGTACCTCTGATAGTGCGGCTGTGACGTCTTCCATCAGTGCAAACAAGATCTAGTCCTTGTCCAGAGAGGGGACATGCAAGAATAACTGAGATGAAGTCACTATTTGTATGTGATGTAGTCAGTTGCTGTTCACTACCACCAGACTAATTGTGGAGATCAATTCTAGCTCAGTGTGTGAGCATCAAGGCTTCTTTCTTTTTAATATTGTACATTTATTGGCTATTGCTGATAATTATCAGCTTGCCATTATCATAGGGGATTTTATACTTTTGTCCCTAAAGGATTCAGATATGTAGACATAAGCCTGTTAAACTAATCTACGTGTTTTTGTTGATACAGATCAGGAGTGTCAAAGTGTGCTGAGATTTTGTGATTAATATGGCAGTATCTGCTTCCTGTCCCAGTCTTTTCCTCTTCCTGTTGATTCAACCACAGAGCTGTGCAAATGGAGTAGATCAAAAACACCATAGATGGATACATTCTAATCTTTTGTTACATTTTTTTTTGTCTGATTTTTGTAATGTGACAAAAAAGCTGAAACTGAAAGTAATGTGTGTTGACGGCCAGAACTGTGGATGTCTCTGATAGTTATTCCCTTGCTGAAGAATGTGCAAGCCTCTCACAGGGCATTTGAGCTGGGACAGGTGAATCGTGATAGCCCAACAATAAAGACTGTGCATAGTAGAGCCCTGAATCACTACCGAGAAATGAGAATGAATGATCTTCTGTGTTGTATGATCTCCATTACAAAAGAACTGGATGGATACACTACTGTATCCACAGACATAATAGACTCCACATGCACAGGGTGCTTCCTTGGATGGGTCCGTCTGGACATGTTCCTAGCCAGGGGCTCATTCATCAGAGTCTCCAGAGTGAATAAGCGACTGTGTGTGTGTGTGTGTGTGTGTGTGTGTGTGTGTGTGTGTGTGTGTGTGTGTGTGTGTGTGTGTGTGTGTGTGAGGCTCTAGCAGACTCTTGTGACAGGCTGAAGAGATGAGTACAGGAGATTTATGACCCTGATCTAAGATCCATGATGGACTGAATGTGGAGCTCAAACCCTTTTGATAAACTCTTTCTCCACCACTTCCTCATTCAGTGTTTGACTTCAGAGAAGCTGAGATTGATTTACAGACATGTTCTGTTTCATAGTGTTTTTGTCTTTTCTCTGGACTACAAAATATGTAAGCCCATTTTTGGTGACTTTTTATCTTTTTATCTCGCAAATGTGATTTTGTTCTTTGTAACTTTATATAGGCCTGGGTACCGAACTTCGATGCCTTTATGGTATCGAACGAAAAACTTCGATACTATGAGTAACGAAAAATTCTTTATCTTTCTGTGCCAAATTTTGGTTCCAAAAGCCAAGCGGGCGGGGTTAATTTTTTTTTTTTTTTGCCAAGAGGCTGTGTCTGTGTGAGCTTGTAGCATAAGTGCATGTAAGGACCTAAATTCGCCATGATTGGCTGTCCATCACCACGTGACGTGACGGGGAGAATTTCTGAAGATACTCGCAGTCACACAACACAAGTGTAGTTGTTTTTTCTCAAAACATTTCCGTTTTACAATGCCAGAGGTCTAAAGTGTGGCTACACTTTATAAAAGTGGATGCCGAGTCAGCAACATATGCGATAAGAGTATTGCAACCAAAGCCGGCAATACCTCCAATTTAATGAAGCATTTGTTTGGATGAGTGTTTTGCCCTCCCTCCCTGTTTAGTTTGGTCTACTCCATTGCGTATCTTGAAACACGCCCCCTGTCACGTCGTCTAAAAAACAGAGAGAGACAGATTTATCCGGTACAGCGAATTTCTTTGAGCAGCAGGCCACAGTATACGTTCACTTAAAACATAACCGACTGTGTTTACGAGAATACTTGCAGAGACAATTATTTTGATATAATTGTGTGTGTATGTGTTCATTCAGAAGTTACGATACGCGAAAGATGAATTCATTTTTTGTACGCGCATCGTCTGAAATGCTGCTCGCAGCGCGTGCTTTGAATGAGTGAGCGCAGAACGTGCGCAAATTGTTTAAAACGCTTGAATCAGCAATATTTCGAAACAAGTGCTAACGATCAGTTACGATCCGTTTCACCCCTTCAAGCGAGTGAACAACACGAATCAAGTTAGGAATTTTACATCACTATTCACGATAGCCCATCGGACTGGAAAACACAATAGCCGCGGGACGTGGAGCCCTGCACATCAGATCTATCCAGTTTGTGAAACACTGGTTTCGTTAAACAAAATAAATGATTATTTTAAAAGATTGACTCAAAAGAATCATCGGTTCACTAATCGGATCATGAACTTGAATTACCGAGTCAAAGATTATCTATTATTGAACATCTCGAATGAATAAAGACTTCAAGTTCATCTGTAAAGCACATAAAGCTATCGTTTGAGTTTATAAACTTCTATTTCATGCATGATTCGTATGGATTTGTTAACTGAATGCAAAGTGTGAGTTCTAGAAGAACGTTTGTGTCTTGATGAGCATGTATCGCTCACTAGCAGTCGCTAAATGAACAGCTGCTGGTCTTTTTTTTTTTTTTTTCAAAGGAGGATCAGTTGCCCTATTGGTTAAAATCCCCAAACCGTTTACTTAAATATTAAATTAATTAATGACATCAAAACAGGGGCGTTTGCATTATGATGTGGTGGGCTGCTGTGGGCCAGAATGTCCAGGGCAACTTTTTGGTCCCAATCCGCCCCTGAATGGCGCACCCCTATCCAAAAAGCACAACCAGTTGTATTAATAATGTTATCCTGAGTGTGAAGTGTTACCAGAATTTGTTTTAATTAAGGTGAAAAATAAAAGTTTTGTGTTTAATGTATTTGTGTTGATGTTGAAATGGATTTTAAAACAAATGGTTATATCGTTAGGAACCGGTATCGAAACTGAGGTATCGAAATTGGCACCGGATCGAAAGATTTTGAACAATACCCTGCCCTTACTTTAAATCTCACAATGTGCCAAATAAGATTCGGCAAGATTTTATTTATTTTATTTAATGTTTTTGAAAGAAGTTCAAAGAAGTTTCACAGCAGCATTTGTTCGATCAAAAATACAGTAAAAACTACTGTATTGTGGAATATTATTACAGAACTACATTTATTTAAAATAACATCATATTTTAAAATGTGATTTATTTCTGTGATGGTTAAGCTTAATTTTTAGCATCCATTACTTACAAATCTTTATAGCCATGTTTTATCAATTTAACAATTCCTAGCTAAATACAAGTGCTATTTTTATACTTTTATAAATGTAATTTTTATTTTAAAGCTTTTTAAAAAAGAAACTGGTTTTCTCCAACATTATTCATGCTTTGTAACTGTTTTAAACCACTGAAATTCAGTGTACAAATTTCACATCTCACCACCCAGAAACAGATGTGCAGGCAAATCCATCCACAGCAATGATCATGACAGAGAATGTTATTTGTGTGGAATGGTTGATTGACACATCTAAGCAATGAGAAGCCTATTTGCACTTGTCATAAGAGAGAATTATTAACCATCTACGCCTCGGCCACAAAACTTTGATTCTCGCTCTCATTAGCATTATTCAGCAGTTGGTGTGTCGTTTTGAGGTAGTAAGCCTGCCTGCGGGAGAAACCATCATGGCATGCAAGCCTGAATTTGTACTTTCAAACAAAAAAAAAAATGGGGAAATGCCATCTCGCCCCACATCAGGGTGGGTCTGTTGCCTGGGAAGCATGCTAACACCCTGTGATGTGTCTGGCTATCTCCAAAGGTTAACCGCTGAAGAAGTCACCAGCCCAATTTGACATGACATCTCCCCCCAAGAGTTTTTGGAGGGTGTCTGGTAATAAAGCACCCTCAGATTCCCTCAAACGGTATTGTAATTTTGTAATGCCTACATTACTTGTAGCATTTAAAATGCTAAATTTTAGTTTTTAGAGCTTTATTTATTTAGTTTTCCTTTTTGTTATATTCATAGGCAGCATTTTAGTCTAGTGTTCGCTTTCATTATTGAGTGGTTTGACATGTTTGCTGACTCCACAGACAGAAACCAGTGTATGTATTTGGTGAACTCTGCAGAAGAGGTCATGACCTGTTGAAAACTGTCACAGCGAAACATCTCTGTGAAGTAAGGCTCTTTTTAATGAAGACGTAAGCCTGTGCTTTTGATCTAATTCCTGGAGAGGTTGGCAGCACCTATTTCTTCAGTCACATCTGAGTGAGTTACGGAATGATGTCTCATTGGGGTGATTCCAAATCTTTTTAGATTTTTTTTTTTTTTGTTCTCCCCACAGGCTTCAAACTCACCTTGTTATTTTGAGTCCCCCCAGCTGCGAGAGAATAATGCAACCTGACAATCTTGTCACAATCCCTTCCACCACCTCCGTCACCCCCCCACACACTCATTTTTATACGCCCCCTTCCCTGCGTACTGAAGATCAGAGAGGAGAGTGAATTTATCAGTCAGTGAGTAACATGACTATCTTTCTGTCAGAATTGAGTGTCAGCTTTGATAAGAAACTACTTGTGTCGATTCTTTGTTTGATCACCATCATCATTAGAATGCTCTGTGGCATTATGTTTTGAACATCTTTACAGCGCTCATGGCAAATTTCTAAATTAGTAGTTTAAACGACAGAGAGCTGTACAGGCATTCTCTAGAAAGCTACTCTAAATTGGATTGGTACAACACTATTCTGTGAATGTGTGTGAGCATTTTCAAATCTGTTAATTGTGTACAAATACCACATACATTTCTTTTATTAGCCCATTAGGAACCAAATTCAGCAACCAGTTGTAAAAGATCTGGTTTGGCAGTTGAGACCGGTATGGAGCCAAAAGAGTCTCAATAAAGATAAATGCACACACTACATTCACATATGCACATATAGGATTCATACATGCACACACATAATTCATAAATACACACACAGGATACACAAATGCGCACAAAATTCACAAATGTACACACAAAATTTAAAAAGCACAGAAGATTCACAAATGCATACAAAATTCAGAAATGCACACAAAATTCAGAAATACACACACAATTCAGAAAGGCAAACAACATTTCCAAATGCGCTCAAGATTCACAAATGTACAGGACAAGATTCAGAAATGTATTTCTGATGCACACACACATATATCTTGATTTACAAACTGCTTGCGGTCTGTGAACTTCACTGCATTTGTGTGAATTTTGAGACTCCCCTGACTTGGCTCAACACACAAATGCCTTTTTTTAAACAGGGAATGATCTGCAACCAATCAGATATCTCCCTTCTTTTAGCCAATCACAAGAACGCACTCCACGTGGGGGATTGTTTACTTATAAGCCAATCAGCGAACGACTCACTTTCCTCAGCGAACAATTCACTTTCCTCACGCAACGAACGACTCACTTTCCTCAGCGAACGACTCACTTACCTCACGCAGCCGGCGACCCACTTTGCGCAGCCGGACACCCACTTTGCGCTGCAGGAGACTCACTTTCCGCAGCCGGAGAGTCACTTTCCTCTCGCAGCGAACGACTCACTTTCCTCACGCAGTGAACGATTCACTTTCCTCACGAGTCACGCAGCAAACGACTCACTTTCCTCACGCAGAGAGCAACTCACTTTCCTCAGCGAACGATTCACTTTCCTCACGCAGCGATCAACTCACTTTCCTAAGCGAACGACTCACTTTCCTCACGCAGCTGGAGACCCACTTTTCGCAGTCAGAGTCACTTTCCTCTCGCAGCGGACCACTGACTCTCTCTTCATGTAGGGACCGCCGAATATTATAATTAAAGTGACTTCTATATTGCATCCAAAAGAAAATTTAGATATATTTAAATATTCAAAAAGGTGTACATTTTTTTTTACTTTCATTAAAATATTTCAATAAAATGAAATAATTGCCTATTGCAAATGTATGAATCCATGGTTAACTTTTTTTTCTGCAGTCACTGGGCTATATGTATTGAGACATTTTTAAATTTATATTTTGTAAAAAATAATAAAAAATAAACCTGAATTGTAATCTAAACATCTGTATTTTCATACAATTTCATAAATAAGTAGGCTATATCGCGCTGTGTGAACGCGTTCATGTTATTGGCTTATAAGTAAACAATCCCCCACGTGGAGTGCGTTCTTGTGATTGGCTAAAAGAAGGGAGATATCTGATTGGTTGCAGATCATTCCCTGTTTAAAAAAAGGCATTTGTGTGTTGAACCAAGTCAGGGGAGTCTCAAAATTCACACACAAATGCAGTGAAGTTCACAGACCGCAAGCAGTTTGTAAATCAAGATATATGTGTGTGCATCAGAAATACATTTCTGAATCTTGTCCTGTGCATTTGTGAATCTTGAGTGCATTTGTGAATGTTGTTTGCATTTCTGAATTGTGTGTGTATTTCTGAATTTTGTGTGCATTTCTGAATTTTGTATGCATTTGTGAATCTTCTGTGCTTTTTACATTTTGTGTGTGCATTTGTAAATGTTGTGCGCATTTGTGTATCCTGTGTTTGTATTTATGAATCATGTGTGTGCATGTAGGTATCCTGTGTGTGCATATGTGAATGTAGTGTGTGCATTTATCTTTATTGAGACTCTTTTGGCTCCATAGACCGGCTCCTTTACATCTTGTTTTTCAGTCCCACAGTTTTATCCTCCTCCTCTGTGGTTTTTCTGTCAAAGAAACCTTTTTATTCTTGTCCACCGGGGCATTTCTCCACTTTTGTAACAGTGCATGCTCGAAAGTTGTTATGATTATACAGTTCTGTCTTTAATCCTCAAAGGCACAAAGTTAATTTCATCCCTAAGCGAATTAACTTTATTTTAAGAAGAATCCATTTTTTTTAGAGTCTTTATACTATTTTTATTGATTTGTGTCCTGTGAAATGGTATTATATTTCATTTGCAGTGTGATTTATATTAACACTTTTTCATTATGAGATATGAAGTTATAAATACAAGAACCAAAGTTACAAGTACCTTTTTTTATACTTTCCATAGATGCACCAGGTAAAGTAGCTGATAGTTATTTTTATTATTTTATTTTGATTAGAGATTAGGGTTGGGCCAATAGATGATCGTGATGCCGCCCCGCCCCTTTTTGAATGGACAATCGCTTTTTAGTTTCACTATCACTTTCATAAACTGGAGATTCGCGATCACACATACTCCGTTTATACTATGGAGCGGCAGTACTTACCAAACATTTTACAAGATTATATGTTTGTCATTGTCTCTAAGGATCTGCAAATCATTTGCCATTGTCCTCAGTCATCTCTCCTTAAGCCTGTGTTATACTTTCCACGTCTGCTAGGGACTGCTATGGTAGGCTTGATGTAAAAATGCCTCTCCCTAATGCCTGATTTTTAAAAAAAATTTAACTCTGTAGGGGGCGCTGTTGGCCTAATTCTAATAAAATGAAAGTAAAATAAAGATTTTTTTTTTTTACTATGTTTCTAAATTAAATAAAGCAGTAATTGATGCCATAAAATCATGACTGTTTTTATTTAACCCTCTGAAGTCTAAGGGTATTTTTTGGGCCTGGAGAAGTTTCGTCATGCCCTGACATTTGTGCTTTTTTCAGTTTCTTATACACATCTAAATGGCTAAAGTCTAATCTCACTGTAATCAGCACAAACTGGGCTATAATAATATGTGAGCAGCATGTATGTACTAGAGCCCGACCGATATGGATTTTTGGGGGGCGATGCCGATATTAACTCGAAAAGAGCCGATTTATAAGCCGATATTTTGATTTTAAAAATAATCTGGATATTAGACCCATTTCCTATAAACTGCACTTACACAACATTCAATAGCAAAATATCTGCCTGTTCTATGTATGTGGGCTAGGGCTGCACGATGTGTCGTTTAAGCATCGATATCGCGATGTACGAATCCAGGATGTGCGATGTAGGCTGAAGTTTCGTCATGCCCTGACATTTGTGCTTTTTTCAGTTTCTTATACACATCTAAATGGCTAAAGTCTAATCTCACTGTAATCAGCACAAACTGGGCTATAATAATATGTGAGCAGCATGTATGTACTAGAGCCCGACCGATATGGATTTTTGGGGGGCGATGCCGATATTAACTCGAAAAGAGCCGATTTATAAGCCGATATTTTGATTTTAAAAATAATCTGGATATTAGACCCATTTCCTATAAACTGCACTTACACAACATTCAATAGCAAAATATCTGCCTGTTCTATGTATGTGGGCTAGGGCTGCACGATGTGTCGTTTAAGCATCGATATCGCGATGTACGAATCCAGGATGTGCGATGTAGGCTGTCGTAGTTGATCCGTTATTCATTAACTGTACGGGCCAGCTACTCCCCTGCCCTTGACAGTGTGATTCGCGGATTAATTGCACAGCTTAACCATCATAGAGTGAAAGTTTATAATTGACAGGACTGAAAACCACATGCAAGTTTAACAGGGCAGATAGAGAGGGAGCGCGAGAGAGACAGAGCGCGCGAGAGAGACAGAGAGAGAGAGAGAGCGCGCGAGAGAGACAGACAGAGAGAGAGAGAGAGAGCGCGCGCGAGAGAGACAGAGAGAGAGAGAGAGAGCGCACGCGAGAGAGACAGAGAGAGAGCGCACGCGCGAGAGACAGGGAGAGAGAGCGCGCGCGAGAGAGACAGAGAGAGAGTACATTAGAAGTACCATCAATGTTTATAGAAATGTATATGGATTTATTTTGCATGTCATTTTTTTTTCTTATGAATATATATGTATTTTTGTTTTGTTTGTTTCTATTCTGCTATGTACAATGCTTTGGCAATATGTACCTTTGTATGTCATGCCAATAAAGCAATATGAATTGAATTGAGAGAGAGAGAGAGACCGAGAGAGAGCGAGCCGTTTTCAAACAACACGAAATGAGAATGTAAGTGTGCTCACCCCATTTTTGTTTGTAAGAAAAAATATCGCAATATATATCGCAGAAAAATAAAATATCGCAATGTCATTTTTTCCCAATATCGTGCAGCCCTAATGTGGGCTGTATAAACCATTTTCCAGAATGGACTATGTTCAAAAAAAAGCCTTAGATTACAGTCTCAATGACTAAACAATTGCACATCAAAAGTATATATTTTTTAATGATCAAAAAACAGTCTGGTTTTAAACATTTAACACTTTTACTTTCTTCCAGTTGAAGCTGGTTTTAACAGTCTGTGTGTGTACTGTAAATAAATTATAATACTAAAGTTAAAGTATTTGCAGAAGTAGTCCCACACTTTGCTGCTACAGCATTCACCTTTTTCAGCCATCTGTAGGCAGAAAGAGAGACAGAGAAAGAATAAGCATGTGTATTAATAATATCTCCATGTATCATTACTCATGTCATCATTAGAATTATAATAATAATAAACTGGGATGTCCTACATAGGCAAAAATGAGAAATATATATATTTTTTATTTGTCAAGCAATAGGTATTACCTACTTATATTTAACAATATTATTTCAACATTTTCCTGTTATGTCTGTAAAGCTGCTTTGAAACAATATGTAAAAAAAAAAGCGCTTGTTCAGCTCACATTTATTTACATGTCCCCTCTGGTTTAATCATTTCTGAAGCACCTACTGTAGTTACTGTAACTACACTATATTTGCTCTCACAGAACATCGTCTTGCCTACTATTACCGGAAGATTACGGAATCAATTCGAAGTTGAATGGTTAACGTTAGTGTCATGAACACACCGCTGTCAATTTTGAGAAGAACCACCTTCAAACAAGTTAATAGCAAGCATTTAAGGGGCCTGCTAAAAAGGAAGCTATTAGCGTTAGAGTAACGTAACCAGCCTGAATTCACCAAATTGTTCTCTGGACCTGAGGGTAGCCTCTTCTTCCTTGCTTCTCTCTTAATTCTCATCAGCAGGACTAGCGCTATCGCTCGCTTCTTACAACGGGACAGATACATGTTTGCTGCTGACCGAAAGGAGGAGGAACAGACTATGAAAGAGCTCCCGCTAAACGTTCTTAAAACCCCGCCTACGCCATAGCGCAGCGCAAATCGCGTTGTATCTGAAGGGCAACGCTGAACCCAGCGCTAAGCGCTGTGCATACCCCGTCCTGTGTGAAAGGCCCAATTACGCGGTCATTACGTGGGAAACACACCGCAATAGAATAAGAATAAGTTAAACGCTAACGTTATAGTTTGACCTCCTATTAACGTTCGCGCTCTTCCACTGATAAACATGGTATTAGCTTTGTGGCTAATCTAATATAGCAATGCATTAGCGGCTGTAAGTGATGTTACAGAATATTTAGAGGTGATAATGATAGGACCGTTAGCTTGAACTTCCACACAGTTTTTATATACAGGGTATGAACTAAATCTACAATCATTTCACATGACGAACGACAGACTCACCGTCAAAACAGTAAGTAACATCTCCGTGGCTTGGCTGATTGCTTTCTTCTGTAGTGGACTTCTGGCGCTGTTGTTAACTCTGGAGCTGCAGAGCTCCCTCTGGTGGGCACACTATGCAACACTCATAACATGAGTGAAGCATGAGCCTCTGTTTCTCATGTTTCATCGGCCGTTATAAATGCCGATGCCGATTTAAATGCAATTAGCTTATATCGGCCGATAATATCGGCCGGCCGATATATCGGTCGGGCTCTAGTATGTACATGATTGTGTTTTTGAGAAAAAAAATGTTATGCGTGGTTAGTGAAAAACAAAAAAATCGTAAATCACTTGAATAAGGCCATAAAACACATAAAGAACATTGGTTCCTGGGAATTTTGAGAACTGGAGCTTGTAGCCTAGAATTTTTCTTTCTAAATTATGTGAAAATCATCTTGTTTACTCACTCACAGAAAACAATATGTTGATTTAAATTTTATAATCACTTTTTGCTTGTAAAAGTCATATGCGAGTAGGCGTCAACTATCATGAATATTAGGGCTGCACGATGTGTCGTTTAAGCATCGATATCGCGATGTACGAATCCACGATAGTCACATCGCAGGATGTGCGATGTAGGCTGTCGTAGTTGATCTGTTATTCATTAACTGTACGGGCCAGCTGCTCCCCGGCCCTTGACGAATGTGATTCGCAGATTAGTTGCACAGCTTAACCATCATAGAGTGAAAGTTTTTTCATTGACAGGACTGAAAAACACATGCAAGTTTAACAGGGCAGAGAGAGAGAGAGCGCGAGAGAGACACAGAGAGAGAGAGAGCGCGCGAGAGATAGAGAGGGAGAGAGAGCGCGCGCGAGAGAGAGACAAGAAGAGTTACAAGAAAGAACGTAAGGACAAAATAAGGCCATCCTTAAAAATATTTTGGTTTGCAGTAACAGGATTTTTTTTTTAAAAAAGGGTCGGTAGGTCGGTCTATATTTTTTTTTTCAAGTTTCAATGTAAAAAAAAAAAAGTAAATTTTTGTGATGGTGATGACGTCGGTATGAATTTAAACAAATTAGCATATCGTGACGTCACTGACTGGGTCTTCAACCCGTGCCTTCGGGCGCATCATAGCTAACCTCATTTTGATGCAGGATATATAGACCACAAACAAATTTAAATCTTTGTCAAAAACATCTTTATTGCATGAATTTCAGGTGAGAAAAAAAATGAGGTACTGTTTTACTTGCATCCACCGCTACGTATCAATGCAACCTACAAATGAGAAAATGCTTACTTTGCTTTCTTGGGTTGTCACTTTTGTGAAAAAAATCCTGTTTGATTTGAGTGACGAGTGTTCATTGAATCAATTGTAAAATCGATTTTGCATGTCTAAAGTTTTATAGTTTATTTTACAGGAGGAATGTAAAGATTCAATATATTGGTAAAGAACAATATTTCTGATGATTTATTGGCGTGAAGTTACGTGCAAAATGACAAACAGGAGTGCAACATTTTCGAAAAACAATAAGCAGAGTGGACTGCCATAATGCAAAACATTTACTGCAGGCTTCAACATGGCTGTGTTAACGATTAAATTTAAACAACAACAAAAAAATCGCATAGGCGATAAAAAAAATATTTTTTTGAATATTCGTCGAATTTAAAATAAAAATCCACATTCGAATGCGCATATGAATTTTAGGTGTGCATTAAGGAAGCTGCCTTATGAGCCCCGGTACTTCACAGTCCGTGTTCCAGTCCATCTCGCCGCGCGCACAGCTGTGTCTACACAACTTTCAAAGGCGGACGAGCTCGACACGCAGTATCTGCTTTCTCATCTTTCACCTCGTGTACGCGCACGAGATGCGATGACAATATATGTGTCATTGCATTATAAGGTTATGTTAGCCTATCCAGTTGAAGCCACTTTAAAAAAAAAAGTAAAAATCAATGTGGAGAAGATCTTGTTTACATCAAAACTGAAACCAAGCCGTTCACACAGAACGCACATTTCGCGCATCTCATGTTTTTTATGAAAAAATGTATCCTGTGTGACTGGTTTTTCGCCCTTTTTATTTATTTAACAATGCATGCATACATGATGCTGTTTTGTTTATAGTTCTTTAAGCAACTTAATTAATAATAATTGGTTCATAAACATTATTTTAAATTTTATGTTTTTTTCACAGTCATGTACCTATTCTAATGCTTTGAATAAACATGCAGTAATATTTTGCTCGATGAGCTATCTTGAGCCTCAGAAGAGAAGCAAAAAGCTTTTCTTCACCCTAACTGAAATTATGCATTTAAATATTTTGATCATATTTAAGTAAAAAATTCGAATTTAGTTTTTTCAGCTATTTTGACAGCCCTAGGCGATTCAAGCCCGAGACTGTTTGAGACTGAATACCGGCTGAATTCACATTTCTGCTGTAAAAAAGAGAAACATTGTGCAGAAGTATTATTTGCTGTTATGCGTGTTTGTCCGAAGCTGCAGTTGCTGTGTGACGCCTGTTCAAAAAATAAAATAAAAATAAAATAAATAAAACCTGGACACACTCCGAGAAAAGGTCGTTAAAATCATTTTCTTATTTTCGTTTTCGAAACTTGTGTTGGTTGATTCGTGCAATAGATTTTCGAACATAAAGTAACAGTCGACACGGTCACGGTTTTAGACTAGAGAGGAGAAGGGATGGGAAAAGATCTGGGCACAGTTTTTCCAGAACTTCGTGCCAAGTTAAAGCGGTGTTGAGCTATTTTAATGAATTTTTTTAGATGTATTATGGTGCCCGAACCCGTATGACTTTGAACAGTGACCACGAACATTTAGTTTACTGCAGCCGCAGCCATCATTACCAAGCGCGAACCGTTGACTCTGACAGTGAGTGAGAGTATGAGACGAAGCGAACGCACAGGCCACAGTGTGACATCCGTGTAAACACAGATGACGTCAAGGGTTTTTTTTTAATTAAAGAAGATAGCCTTCATTTGTATGTAGGCCAAGGCAATTTATATATTTACAATACTTACTTAAATATAATTAATAGTATTTTATTGCGTTTGTATTATTTGTTTGAAGAGTAAAGAAATAATTGGTCGGTCTTAACGCAAATTTACAATCGGGAAGTCGGTCGGACTAAAAGCAAAAAAAAAAAAAAATTGAGTCGATGCTAAATTGACAGGGTTGGTCGGGTTACGGCAAACAAGAATATTTTTAAGGATGGCCTAAATGTATATAATTTTATGTTTGTAATTTATTTAGAACATATTTAATTATCCCACAACATAATTTAATATCCACTTGGGAGTGCAGTTAATCAGTTTATTAGGAAAAATCAAAGCTGTCTTTCAAAGCTGAATTTTTTGCATCATTACTCCAGTCACACAATCCTTCAGAAATCCTTTTAACAATCTTATTTTCCAAAAAAAAAAACATTTATTGTTATTATTATTATTATTATTATTATTAATGTTGAAAAGAGCTGAGGATATTTTTTCAGGTTTTTTGGGGATAAATTGAAAGAACAGCATTGTTTGTTACATTGACATTTATTTGTTACATATATATTATTTACATCAAGCTTTTGAATGGTATAGTATTGTATATTGTTATTGAAACTTCATAATATTTCACTTGATTATACATTTAGTCAGGAATTCTAGTTTGGAAAAAGTCTAACTAGTAAAATGTTTACATGTTATGTGAAAACTAGTACAAGTATATAAATAAATAAAGATATTTACTCATGTTTATGATCTCTGCTGAATAAAGCGCTTCATTCTTTTTTTCTGAGGAAATCTCAAATCCTGTGGTAATCCACATCACATCTTTTTGGGGTGAATTATGTCTTATTCCTCTCATCGCGAAAGCAAACAGTAAAATAAAAAAACCTTGAAGAGTCTCGCTGCGTTGTCTTCTGTTGTGGGCGTATTCAAGCAGCGCGCTTCAGTGAAACATTAGAATCTGAATAGCGCGTTCAGCGCGGGGGCGTGGTCACATTAGATATAATGAAGGGAGACGTGAAAGACTGGACATCGCGTTGTTTTCATATGGATAACTTTATCACAGAATATCTGTTTTTGGCAGCACTTGTTTAGTTTAGAAGTAGACATGTCAGGCTTTCTATAGATATATCTCATGTCTCTTCGTAGTTACAGTTAATTTTAATGACGTGTTTGTAAATGAAGATCAGCGCAGACAAAGGCTGCAGACAGCGCACCTTGTTTGTTATATTTATTTTATAAATGCACAAAGTTTTGTTGTTATTATATCTGTATACAAAAAAAGTAGTCCCTTTACAGATTTGATTGATGTATTGCTCTTATCTGTACGATCAAAACTGAAAGTGTAATTTAAGTTATTTTCGGGGGTTATCAGTAGAAAGTGCCTCATAACGCTTATACGGATTAATCGACTCCAATGGGTTAAAGGGCAGAAGCTATAGCTTACCGGAATAAAAAAAACCCCACAAACATGATACTTGTAAATTAATTTTATATATACTGATTTATTCATCAATGTGTAAAAATTTATTTATTTATCATTTTATTTTTTTAATGAGCTCTAAAAGATTTTTAGAATGTTTATTACTCTTGTTTAGACCATCTACAAATGTTAAATCTTAAAATAAAACATTATGGTTACTATTGCATTTTTTTTAAATGCAGCGATTGATATAGTTTATTTATAGTAATTTTCAAAGCTTCAATGTACTGTCATTATAAAAGAAATTCATTATTGTTTATTTAATTCTAGCAAATAAGTTATTGTTAAAAAAATGGGGGGGGGGGGGGGCCTTTGTGGCCTCTGCATCCAATGACCTTATTGGCAGAATCTGTAGCAGCAGTATCATGTGACTCTGCCCTCAGGTGTCTATCATAGATGTCGCAGCAACACAGAGTGGTGTCGCCAATTAGGCCAGTGCTCCAAATGGAAGCCCTTTGTCCTGCTGTCACGTCAACTGCCACTGGAGAGACCTTCTGTGGGCCTTCATTTGACTCCCACAGACACTCCTGTACTGTAACAGAGAAAGCAGCAAGATCAGAATAAGATAATTCATTATGTTTATCCTCTTTTTCTTTTCTCACTGTTCTTCCCTTTAGCTTACAAGAGAGGGTCACTTCTCACAGCAAGAGCAGGTCAGCATGAACATCTGAATTTTCTGTAAATCAGTAGTTGCTCAGTTCTGCTTACCAAGGCTGCATTTATTTGGTCAAAATACAGTAAACGATAATATTGTGTAAAATTATTACATCTTAAAATAACTGTTATTTTAATACATTTTAAAATGTAATTTATTTTTGTGATGGCAGGAGTGGGGGTGAAGTGAGATGATCCTTCAGTAATACATTGTTTTGGTGTATTTAAATAATAAATAAGTAAATGTATTATTTTTTTTTATATAAATGCCTTTGTGCATTGATGCCGTAGACATCAAAATGAAGTAGTTTTATTCCTACTACTACTTACTACTATTAGGGACTACGGATGTAAATTAGCCCTGTGGCTATAATCTGGCATGTTTACGTCTGTTTTTGTTGTTTCAATGCAGATGTTCATTAATGTGCATTGTCCCTATCAAATAAATAAATAAATTAGTTTTCACAACCACACTTATCATACTAACAGACATGATGATCTCTTGTGGTATAATTTTGATGAATACAAGGTAAATACATAGAGCTGTGATTTATTTTAATGGATTTTCAGTGACTGGACCCGTGGGTGCTTAGCTTAAGTAGGCACTCTGTACTTGACCACTGTGGGCCTTGTTTGAACGTGATAGAGAAGCTCTGCATGGCTGACCTGCCACATTAGAGCACTCTGACCCTGTGACTGTGAGATTGGATAATATGGATATGACAGAGAGAAAGTATCAGAACTCTCCCTCTGACTGAGATGGATGAAGCAACACTGCTTCTCTAAGGCTCTGCATTTGCTTTGGCTCACTATAAAGAGAGGCCTGGGTTCGATTCAGGGAAAAGGATCTGCGCATCCTCGCCAGACACAACAGTCGATGTCCTGGGACAGTCTGGAAGACAGAGTCAGGGAGTACATCCGGCCATTTATTCTTCCCAGTTTACCTTTATCTCCTCCAGCGCAGATCTCCAACCCTGGCCTTGCTCACCCACCCTTGGGCACTCAGATTAAACCCAAACTAATCCCATCCACTCAAGCATGCTCAGAGGCATGAGAGCCTGCCCAACAGCTGCCTCAATCTACCCAGCATCCCCTGATGTGTGTCCCTGTGGGTGACCTGCTGATAAAACCGAATGTGGCGGAATTCGTTTTTACTTCAAAAACACGGTGCTCTCCGAAGACACGCCCTACACCCTGCAACCTAAACCTGCAGAGGAGGTAGAGAGAGAAGAATGCATGGATACAGTTTCTAGGGAGTGAAAGGACACTAAGCTCATATCATTGTCTCATAATCCCTTTGTGTTCTCGTATTCCCCGGATTCCAAGAGTGAAATCCCTCCTTCGGTCTGTCTTTCACAATCCATTGTTGTCGTAACAGACACACTCACAGTGATCTTTTACAGCTGAATATTTCCCTGACATTGTGCTTTTCACTAAACCCATCATGACCTTAACCCATATTTTTTTTCATGAGTAGAACATTTTTACATTGGTTCCAATGCAATATTGTGTTGAGTTCTTTCTTTTTGTTTTGTAAGACACCCATCACTACTGATGTTGCCTGTGTGTAGGGTTAAGCATATTATACTGTATATTTAAACAATTAATATTAAAGCATTTGGTCAAACCCACTTAAGATCACACCCACAACCTTTGTGCAATGTGCATTACTGAAGAAAAGCCTTTTCTTTTTTCTTTTCTTTTTTTACGTTAAATGAATAGTTCACCCTAAAATAAAAATTCTGTCATCTGTCTATCAATTCTGTCATAGTGTTTTATTTTTATACTGATATTTACTCACTCAAAAGTTGTTTTAAACCTTAATGAATGTCTTTATTCTGCTCAACATTTATGCTATTTTGAGGAACGTGTTTGATAATTTGCCTTTAAATCCTGCATGCATCTAATATACAGGCACATATCCGTTTTTGTGTCAACCGTTTACTTTCATAACTAACTGATTCTGTATGTCAAGCTTTTGGGTTTTGACAGTATTTGTGCAAAAGATAACTTAGTTTAGTAATCAGGTGCTGTTTGACAGGCTTTTTAGTGTGCATGTTTCCGGTTTCTACATGCTCTGAAAAAGTGCACCTAAGACCAGCGAGTGAATGAAACATTTAATCGGCAAGGCTTTAAAGCACATGCAAATAATGTACTTCTGTGATTGCGAATAAGTGCTGTGTCCTGTGAGAGCAACACATGTGGCGTTGTACAGTGACACAGAGGGGCCAGAACTGCAACTGATCGAATGTGTGCTGTAGCAGTTATTTCTTTAAAAGCAGATCTTATAGACATTTTTATCATCCACGATCAAAAATCATCATTTCGCACACGCCTAAGTTCTACCTTATGCTGTATTTTCAGAAAAGGACGAGCATTTCAGTCACATTTCACATTGGACCAACCAGCTTAAACCGCTCTAGCAATTTACCCACTTTATAAACAAGCATCACATGTGGTTTTGACTGTGGCGTCTGGCACTGAGAGCGAGAGATGATAGGGTATACTTGGCAGAACACACCTCTCATTTCCTTTGTTAACTTATGAAACAAACTGTAGGCCTTTTGTCTGTTTCTGGACTTACTCGGTACGAGTCAAATAGTGTAGAAAGTCTCAGTCTTCTCATTAAGATTAAGATTTAAAACTGTGTGTGTGGCATACGCAGTTCATTGTGTTTTCTACACTGCTTTCTGTGTGTTTTCCCTTCCCTTTAAGCAGAATGCATTACAGCATGTTCTGTCTGTAATCACAGATATTATGGCTTTGTTAAACTTTTCAGAGAGCATAGCCTATGCAGAAACATCACTGTTCACTTTGTGGTAATTTGGCAGTGTTTTCCCAGTGGAAAGGCAGGTACGAGACTGGTGGTGTTCACAAGTGACTGCAGTTTAAGTAAATAGCCTTTTGCTTGGCTAGCACCATTGCTTGGTGGATTTGTAAACTCAGGGAGCCAAGCCAAGACCACAAGAGCCCTCCATCTGATAAGAGCTGTGTAATGATTTTCAAATGGGAATTTATATTCCGCATTATTTGAGTGACCACTTTTGTCTGGTTATTCATCCATAATTTACCAAACACACAACGTTTAAAAAATATTATCTGATTATCTGTCTTTATTAAATTAGTTGACTTAATTATTGAAATCAATAAAAAAAGAAAAAATAGTTAGTCTGGAGTCTTGATATACAGTATATGTATTCATTTATATTATTTGTTATTATTGCAGTTCATTTAAAGAAGAAACAGGTTTTCTATATAAGCTTTGATTCTAGAATTTCTCAGTGAATTTTCCCTGCCCCACTCTCCACAGACAGAAACTTCTCTCTTTTTTGGCTGACACAGCATGAAAATAAATACTCAACCCACTGATGTGTCAGTGTGGTAAGTTTGTAATATTATTAGATATTGTAGTAGATCTGTTTGTTGGCATTTTTCTAGAGTACAAGCACAAGTCTTTCAAATCTTCCTTTGTGTTCATACTGAAGTATTTCTTCCTTTCATGCTCAGCAGCCGGAGTGGGTCTTTGGGGCAGCGCCATAGACATTTGGGTCACGGCCCAAGCCCCCCCTCCCTCGTGCAGTAGGGTTGACTGTGGAAAATCCCTGCTAAACACACAGCAGCTGGAGTCCTCGGAGAGGATTCGGCTCCGGCTCAAACTTTACTGCCAGCATGTTCGTCATGTCACCACGTCAGCTGATACCCCATGCCACGGCACATGCACATGGAGTGGTGACATCACTCCTCAGCTGATGTGAAACAGAAGGCTGTGTTGGTGATTGTGTTTGTTTGTCCTTTGTTTTGTTGGTTAAGCCTGTTTCTGACTTCTGAGCAAACTAGACTGACAAACAAATCATGCCCAAATCAAACCAACAACAAAAAATACCCACCACCAAACAAAAATCAAATCTAAAGACATTTAGAAATATTGTATTGTGACATCTAGATGTGTGTCATATCGTAAGGTTAGTCTTAGCCTCGTTTAACAGAGAGAACCAGGAGACTTTTAGTGGTGGGTCTGGTGTTTGTGTGTGTGTTGCCAAGTTTATTTTGAATAGTTGAGTTTGTGCTGGTTGGTGTCCTGTGCTGCTGGGTACATTTTAGATGAGTGCCAGGACTCAATCTTACTCACTGCCATCTGTTCACACATCTCCTACCATTCTCAGTTCCCCGCGGAAACTCAGAGACTTGCTCAAACTCTCATTTAGAGTACATTAGTGTAGAATATCACATTTAAACATTTGTTTATATGGCTGTTTTCCCATATCAGGTTTATTTGGAATCACTTATTCATAAGGTTGATTCAGAGCAGCATGATATAAAGCACTGGCACTTTTCATTATGTCACTATAATCATCTGTTCTGTTTGTGAACTCATTTCCTTTCCCCTCCTTATATCGCTTTAAATGTCTTTTACTAATTCATATTCTATTTCTCATTTCATCTGCTTTTTTGTAATGTATTTTTTGTCGCCTACTGTAGTCTTGTAGCCTACTGCTTTTTTTTATCTTTTACTGCTTCTTGCATCTTCTGCTATTTCTCATATTGTTTTCCACTACTGCTTGTGTCTTCTATTTATCATTTCATCTGCTACTTTTTATTTTCTGGTTTTGCTCTTGTATCTGGTTCAGGGGTGTCCATACTCGCTCCTGGAAGGCCACTGTCCTTCAACACACTTACTTGGAAGTTTCTTTCTAGTAGGGGTGTAAACTGGGTGGTTCTTCACGATATGATATGATATCAGTTCTCATACCCAGCGATACAATATTTGCCGATACCTCAAAACATTCTACAAAACAATTACGATTTGATTCGATAGAGAAATGTAATATCCATCCATCCATCCATCTTCTACCGCTTATCCGGGGCCGGGTCGCGGGGGCAGCAGTCTAAGCAGAAAACCCCAGACTTCCCTCTCCCTAGACACTTCCTCCAGCTCTTCTGGGGGGACACCGAGGCGTTCCCAGGCCAGCCGGGAGACATAGTCTCTCCAGCGTGTCCTAGGTCTCCCCCGGGGTCTCCTCCCAGTGGGATGTGCCCGGAACACCTTCCCGGGAAGGCATCCAGGAGGCATCCGGAATAGATGCCCGAGCCACCTCAGCTGACCCCTCTCGATGTGGAGGAGCAGCGGCTCTACTCTGAGCTCCTCCCGGGTGACTGAGCTTCTCACCCTATCTCTAAGGGATCGCCCAGCCACCCTGCGGAGAAAGCACATCTCGGCCGCCTGTATCCGGGATCTTGTCCTTTCGGTCATGACCCAAAGCTCATGACCATAGGTGAGAGTAGGAACGTAGATTGACCGGTAAATCGAGAGCTTCGCCTTGCGGCTCAGCTCTTTCTTCACCACGACAGACCGGTACATCGACCGCATTACTGCAGAAGCTGCACCGATCCGTCTGTCAATCTCCCGTTCCATCCTTCCCTCATTCGTGAACAAGACCCCAAGATACTTAAACTCCTCCACTTGAGGCAGGAACTCTCCACCAACCTGAAGTGGGCAAGCCACCCTTTTCCGACTGAGGACCATGGCCTCGGATTTGGAGGTGCTGATTCTCATCCCAGCCGCTTCACACTCGGCTGCAAACCGTCCCAGTGCATGCTGAAGGTCCTGGCCTGATGAGGCCAACATGACAACATCATCCGCAAAGAGCAGAGACGAAATCGTGTTGTCACCAAACCTGACCCCCTCTGGCCCCTGGCTGCGCCTAAAAATTCTGTCCATAAAAATCATGAACAGAACCGGCGACAAAGGGCAGCCCTGCCGGAGTCCAACACGCACCGGGAACAAGTCTGACTTACAGCTGGCAATACGAACCAAGCTCCTGCTCCGTTCGTACAGGGACCGGATAGCCCTTAGCAAAGGGCCCCGGACCCCATACTCCCGGAGAACCCTCCACAGGCCGCCGCGAGGGACACAGTCGAATGCCTTCTCCAAATCCACAAAGCACACGTGGACTGGTTGGGCATACTCCCATGAACCCTCCAGCACCCTGTAGAGGGTATAGAGCTGGTCCAGTGTTCCACGGCCTGGACGAAAACCACACTGTTCCTCCTGAATCCGAGGTTCTACTATCGGCCGGATTCTCCTCTCCAGTACCCTGGCATAGACTTTCCCAGGGAGGCTGAGAAGTGTGATCCCCCTGTAGTTGGAACACACCCTCCGGTCCCCCTTCTTAAAAAGAGGGACCACCACCCCGGTCTGCCATCCCAGAGGCACCGTCCCCGACTGCCATGCGATGCTGCAGAGGCGTGTCAGCCAAGACAGCCCCACAACATCCAGAGACTTGAGGTACTCAGGGCGGATCTCATCCACCCCCGGTGCCTTGCCACCGAGGAGTTTCTTGACTACCTCGGTGACTTCAGCTTGGGTTATGGACGAGTCCACATCTGAGCCCTCAGCCTCTGCTTCCTCAATGGAAGACGTGACAGCGGGATTGAGGAGATCCTCGAAGTATTCCTTCCACCGTCCAACGACATCCCCAGTTGAGGTCAACAGCTCCCCACCTCTACTGTAAACAGCGTTGGTAGGGCACTGCTTCCCTCTCCTGAGGCGCCGGACGGTTTGCCAGAATCTCTTCGAGGCTGACCGATAGTCCTTCTCCATGGCCTCACCGAACTCCTCCCAGGCCCGAGTTTTTGCCTCCACAACCACCCGGGCTGTAGTCCGCTTGGCCTGCCGGTACCTGTCAGCTGCCTCTGGAGTCCCACAAGCCAACCAGGCCCGATAGGACTCCTTCTTCAGCTTGACGGCATCCCTTACTTCCGGTGTCCACCACCGGGTTCGGGGATTGCCGCCTCGACAGGCACCGGAAACCTTACGGCCACAGCTCCGAGCGGCCGCTTCGACAATGGAGGTGGAGAACATGGTCCACTCGGACTCAATATCTCCAGCCTCCCTCGGGATCCGGTCGAAGCTCTGCCGGAGGTGGGAGTTGAAGATCTCTCTGACAGGAGACTCGGCCAAACGTTCCCAGCAGACCCTCACAGTACGTTTGGGTCTGCCGAGTCTGTCCAGCTTCCTCCCCCGCCATCGGATCCAACTCACCACCAGGTGGTGATCGGTTGACAGCTCCGCCCCTCTCTTCACCCGAGTGTCCAAGACATACGGCCGGAGGTCGGATGAAACGACCACAAAGTCGATCATCGACCTACGGCCTAGGGTGTCCTGGTGCCACGTGTACTGATGGACACCCTTATGCTTGAACATGGTGTTCGTTATGGACAAGCTGTAACTAGCACAGAAGTCCAATAACTGAACACCGCTCGGGTTCAGATCAGGGGGGCCGTTCCTCCCAATCACGCCCCTCCAGGTGTCACTGTCATTGCCCACGTGGGCGTTGAAGTCCCCCAGTAAAACGACGGAGTCCCCAGTCGGAGCACTTTCCAGCACCCCTCCCAGAGACTCCAAGAAGGCTGGGTACTCTGCATTGCCGTTCGGCCCGTAGGCACAAACGACAGTGAGAGACCTATCCCCGACCCGAAGGCGCAGGGAAGCGACCCTCTCGTTCACCGGGGTAAACTCCAACACATGGCAGCTGAGCTGGGGGGCTATAAGCAAACCCACACCAGCCCGCCGCCTCTCACCATGGGCAACTCCAGAGTGGTGAAGAGTCCATCCTCTCTCGAGGAGTGTGGTACCAGAGCCCAAGCTGTGCGTAGAGATGAGTCCGACTATCGCTAGTCGGAACCTCTCTACCTCATGCACAATCTCGGGCTCCTTCCCCGCCAGTGAGGTGACGTTCCACGTCCCTAGAGCTAGTTTCCGTGTTCAGGGATCGGGCTGTCGAGGCCCCCGCCTTCGACTGCCACCCGATTGTCTAAGCACCGGCCCCTTACGGTCCCTCCTGTAGGTGGTGAGCCCACGGGAAGGCGGCCCCACGTCGCTCCTTCGGGCTGAGCCCGGCCGGACCCCGTGGGGGGAGGCCCGGCCACCAGGCGCTCGCATACGAGCCCCAACCCCGGGCCTGGCTCCAGGGTGGGGCCCCGGCTGCGCCATACCGGGCGACGTCACGGTCCTTTGATTTATTCTTCTCATAAGGGGTTTTGAACCGCTCTTAGTCTGACCCGTCGCCTAGGACCTGTTTGCCTTGGGAGACCCTACCAGGGGCATATAGCCCCGGACAACATAGCTCCTAGGGTCATTCGGGTACTCAAACCCCTCCACCACGTTAAGGTGGCAGTTCAAGGAGGGGAGAAATGTAATAATCAAATGTAAAATAACTGCATAGTCTTCACTGTATAAATTAAATATAGATTAATCATTTTTGATTTTACAAAGGTTTTTTAGTCAGGAGCAGTAAGCACTTGTATTTTTCTTTGACAGCATTAGATGTATTATTGATTTGCTTTCACTTTAAGAATGAAGCATGGATTTAATACTGATATACATGCCTTTTCTTTCTGAACTGTTTACAGTAAGGCCCTATGATATCCGCGATGCAGAAAACATGGACGGAATCGTGGAATCCAGTCATAAAAACGGAATTTACAGTTTAACACGGAATGTCACAGAATTTTTCAAATTTTGAATGAATTAATAAAAAGTAGATCATTGCACGTACATCAAATCGCGATATGGACTAACATCTGTAAGTATTAAGCTGGAAAAGTCTATTTAAATATGAATCCTGCATGTTCTGCGTGTCTCTGTTAATGAATGGCCCAGAAGCGCGGCTACGTTTATTACACACATGAAAGTGCGTGTGACGCTCGCGGTGATTTCAGCGTCTGCCGTCTCACTAAATGAGGACGTGAACACATGAACAACATCTCCAGAACTGCTCTGACAGTCACTTCATGAGCATTTGACTGTTTGATTTCAGTAAAACTAGCATCATATCACATCATAGACTGTAGTATCACACACACAGAACTTTAAAGGTATGGTAATCTGTCAAAATAAAAGTCTGGTTTAATGACAAGTATTTGCCATTTGTACTATTATTATTGTTCAGCAGAATGTACATAGCCCACTACTACTACTACTAGTACTAAAATGAAACAAACATAATTTAAGGAATAATCACACAACATTTCTTCCATGTTTTATTTTTAATAGTAAATCCCCTTTGTTTACCCAAAAGTTTATTTTGCTTAATTTTCAATAATTAAAAGAAAAATTAAATGAATGTTTTATGCCTTCTTTTGATAACCAGAAAAATGTAAAAACACAACAGAATTTCCGAGGGGAAACATTTTTTTTCATAAGGCTATTTTAAGAGTTTTTTTTTTTTTTTACAAATTAAGTTGTTTTTATGCATTTAAATAAGTACACATGCTAAAACACAGAATTAGGTAACAATTAGAATTTGTTCTTTTCTTTTTAATTTCTGCCATATCTCTTACTACAGCAAAACACACACAGGGCAGGGAGGGCAGGAGGAGCAGCGTGAGCATACGAGACGTGGAGAGAGCGGCGTATAGACACACACAGACAAGCATGCTCTCTGATGACACGGGAGCAATGGTACTGACTCATGACTTGAGTATCGATTCCGATACCAATACCAACCTTGATATCAATACTGTCGATATTAGGATAGAATCTAATAAAACATATGGTGAAAAAAATTAAACATTTCATAGGGCCCTATGTAATTTTTGTTAAACTTTTAATAAATTGGATATGAAAATGTATAAGTTTTATGATTTTAATTAATTGGACATGCTTTCTGCTTTCTGCTTTCATGCTTTGACCTTTAAAAAGAGTTGAGAAAAATTAAAACAGAAAAAAACAGAATCCAGAAAAATTACAATGGAAAAAAACGGAATTTGAAAAAAGTAAAAAGGAATTTCATAGGGCCCTGTCTGTGTGCGGGCGTGCTTCAGATGTATGCTCTGAAAACTTCTCACAAAGCGGAACTCGACTGTTCCACAAACAATCCCAAGCGTCTTTTATGCTCACCTTCGGCCTTCAGGCAGTCCTTATATTGAGTCCTGATACGTGAGTTTGAAGGAGATTGCACCCGTTGGCGGTAATGCATATACAGACATTATGTGAAAATGTGGATAGTGCCAAATAAGGTGCCTATTTATATTACAGATATCTATATTTTACGTGTGGCATCAATGCATCGTCGTATTGTTAGACATCATATTGATGTATCGTTACACCCCTACTTTCTAGTATGCCTAGCATAACCTTGATTAGCTGGTTCAGGTACGTTCAACTAAAGTGTGGTCTAGTGGCCCTCCAGAAACAGGATTGGACACCCCGATCTAGTTCTTTTCTTCTACATATTGTTTCATGTACTGCTTCTAATGTTGTCATCTACTTCTCATATCATATTTTATTTTGCATATCCTCAGCTAACTCTTCACCTTCATCCATTATTTTTTATGTCACCAACTTTTTGCATCATCTTCTTTCTTGTCTTCACTGTTCTCTCCTCTTGGGTATTAACTTTGCTTCCCTTCTGTCTCTTCTCTTCTTGTCTCGTACTACTTCTGTACTGATTATTCCTTCTACTACTTTCTCGTCTTGGCCCATCACTCACCTCGTCATGTCTATTCTTTTGTCTTCATCTCTTGTCTCCCACTTCACCTCTTCTAGTTTTATCTCACTTCATCTTGCCTTTCTTTTTTACTTGTCTCTTCTCTCCTGTCCTCTCCTCTAAGTCATGCTGTGATATGTTCTTCTGTTGGACAGGTGGATTTGCCATATGTTTGTAAACCCTGCACATATAGACAATGCTGGCATGTCTTCACCTCAGATAAGCGACTGTATAACATTAGTGAACAATCTACGAATCACTCTCTCTATCTCACTGCTATTGTGGCTGATGGACAGTATTGTGCTGGTTTGGTGAGGTGATGCATGTTGTGTCCTGACTCTGATCTGACGCTTCTCATATACACCGAAGCACTGAGATGAGGGAAAAATCAATATTATGAGACAACAGAGCGAGAGCTGTTGACCTGACCTGAGGGAGAGATGAAGAATGAGAGACAGAGTGATGAAAGTGACTGAGTACAAGAACGAAACGCCGCATTAGAAACACAATCCAGAGAAGAAAAAGCCAAAGCTTTGATGGATGAGTCACATATCGTCCCTGCAGGTGATGTTGTGTTGAAGCTCCATGAATATTTAGACACATTAGCAGATGAACACAAGAGCAATACGCCTAACAGCCTAACACATAGACTAATTTAGCTGTATTGATCCCTCAATCATCTGTTCTCCTGCCTGGATGGAGTGTGCTTGATGCAAGTCAGAAAATAGGTGGTAGAATATCTGATCTAATACATTATGGTATGTCATTATCCAGTCTTGTCAGCATTTAGAGAGATATCCCTTTGAACAGATATACACAGGCCTACATCCAATTCTGCTCTCATTTAGGGGAGAAATTCTGTGGATTAGATTTGAGAACAAGTTGTAAGTATTACAAATTTTGTTAGTAGCTGAAAACATGATCAAATTAGCCATGATTTTTCATAAACAAACACTCAGGGGCTGGGCAAAAAGTATAATTTTGTGAATGACAGGAATTGCAATTCTGCAGAAATGTGCGGAGTTGTTTGTGGAGCCACAGATTCTGTGTGGGTACATGTAATACATATAAAGGATTTAAGCATTAAATGTCAAAAGTGCTACTACAGACTGGCTGTTTGTTGTTAGAGAGCTTCTACATCCTTTACTAAAGCTCTCTGTCATATATTGCTGCAGGGGTGTAAAATGTTTTATTTTTAATTAATTGTTCAAACCTGTTACTGATTTATTGATAGTTTCCATGCTATATTTTCTCATATATATCGCCTATTACCTATAGTAAAAACCTTAAGCTCCACACACATCTTTAAAAAGTGTTTTGCTCTGACTGAGGAGCAACTAGTGTCACCATGGCAGCAGGCAAGGCAAGCTGAAAACATGTCCATGAGTGTGTAATGAAGTGACACGGCACCATCTTCACTTCTGCACATGCACATGTGCTTTCCTGTTTGTGTGTGTGTGTGTGTGTGTGTGTGTGTGTGTGTGGCTTCTGCATTACACATTGGAGACCCTCTAGCACACCATCTGGAAGCCTCTAGAAGGGCCACCAATAAGCTTACTCGCATGTGACTCTCGACTGGCATTAAATCAGTGTAAATACCGCACACGTTTAACCCTGTTACCCGGCACTAATGCAGCTGGGGAGAGGAGGGGCCTTCACAGATCTGTGAAAGCGATTCACGTCTGTGATTTCAATGGAGCGTTTCATGCCAAATGTCCATTAATATTGGTATTAATGGAGTAGCATGATCCGTGAGTGCACACAAGCTGCGCCACCACAGCCCATCATAAAAACACAAGATACTCTGTATTGTTGCAAATTATTGTTAGCGGCATCACTTGTTTTTTCAATTAAATTTTTTTTATTTTTACAATTCTTAAGCATTACACTTATACTGTGTAGTTGTCTCACAGAATGTGTAGGATAAACCAAAAAAATGCCCTGTTGTACAGAGTTTTTTTTGTGGATGTTTTTTTTTTTTTTTTGATGTCTTGCAATTCGATGCAATACAATTGACATTACTTTTTATATTTCATTGTTGTAAATGCAAACAGTATTTTTTCTCTTTCTTTAGTTTTTGTTTTTGTTCTACCACACGCTTACAGAATTAAAAATAACCAAAAATTCTCAATAAAAATAAATTGAACATTGAAAGTGATATATATTTTTTTCATTATGTAAAATTAAAATTTTATTTACAAATATGGAGGAGCTATGACAAAATTTGTATTTTAATTTTTTTGATTAAATAATAAGTAATAATAAAATCAAGGAGCTGGACTTTTTTTTTTTAAGATAATTCTAGTGAATGTAGCACTATTAAAAACACCTGGCAGCTACAAAACACCTTAAAATCAGAAAATGTTCAAATCTAATTGAAATTGATTTATGTTGATCTTGACGTTAAAACCTAGTAGATTTTTCTGTAATTTGCTTTGAGTGACATTTCTCTGGCTAACCCAAACCCTCTCTTGTTCTCACAGGTGATCTCTGCGCTGTCCAGAATCTCCCACAACAGCATTGCACAGATCAAAGGCATCAGGTAACTGCCTTCCTCCACACAAGCTGATTGTGTTTACTTTCAGTCGTGGTGTATCTCGAGTCTTTAGGGATCTTTCACAGTACTCTCTTGGGCTGCACCTTTTATGTGGCTCCATTCAAAGTGCCTGGAAGGGAGAAGCAGTTGGCACAGACTGCTGCATATGTGTTGAAAGCTGTGGGCCAAAACCCGTGAAGTGTGTGGTTGTCGCTCCCCTCAGGTGTTTTGAGCGAGGAGGGAAACTGCCTCCCTGCTTTACAGGCGACTAGGATCACTTCCTGTCTCATTATTTGTGCAGTCCATTCGCCCCGCTCCACAAATAAAGCCTTTTATCCAGCGGGGTAATGAGCTGATGGAGCAAACCATTAGGCATTCTGCCAGAGCGGGGCGGAGGCAAGACAGGTCTGCCATTAGTCGGTGCAGCGTAACCGACTGAGGGGTGCCTAAATCACTTCCTGTCCTCACTGGGCACACTGCCGCAGAGAGATGGCCTGTTGATTAGTCAAAGTCAGAACTCAGTCATTGGAAGTGGAAGAATAAAATGATTTTCCATTGTAAATGTTGTTTGAAGTAATTAGAGGGAAGATCTGAAGATGGATCCTGGCAGCAGACACATCTGCTGTGAGTCAGATTTGCACCCCGAGCAAGTCTTCTGCACAAGCCATTTTAAGTGCACTGATTTGTGAGTTCGCATAATTTCTCGACTGTATACAGGAAGCAATGAAAGGCGGCTTTGTTTTCAACGACACCGTGGCATGTGTCCCAGCTTTGAGGGGGGAAACAGAATGCCTCTTTAGTGGTTATAACCCATATTTCTTTAAAAATTATTTTATTTCAGTCTGATGTTGGTGGTGTGACTTATAGTTATGTGGCATAGAATGAAGGATGCATAAAAAATGCTGTCTGTTTTATTTCCTCGCAAAGCAAAAAAAATGTCTCAGTTTGAGAACATTCCTCGCACACCCTTTTGGATTTGGTTTAAAGCTGCATGCGGATGTTTTTCTAGACAGATCTTAACATTCAGCTAAATTCCGGCACGCAAATTGCTAAATCAATATTCACAAGACTGGATTTCAGAGTTACAGTTTGGCTGCATTGTTTTATTTAAAAAAAACTCTAGAGAGGGATGGCTCTCTAGCATCTTTTTACCTTTTGACCTCTCGGCTAGATTGGTTAATGATTATTCTCAATGCCTGTTAATTAATTAGCCATCAAAGGCAGAGTGCCGTTTCACAGAAGGGAACTGTGATATTACACACAAAAAAAAATCTTGTTACTATTGCAGTTTTTTCTCTGAGCCGCTGCCTTTACATATGGAGGTCCTGCTACTATAATAAGGTCTTTCACTGAGTAGCAGGAACAAGGAAGGGCAAAGTGTAAGTCATTCATCATGTTTTCGCTCTGTAGTGCAGCACCTGTTGACGTGATCTCTAGTTTCTCCTTTCTCAGCATAGTGTGTATCTAAACCACCGCTCTTTCTGATTCTGCATAGATTGTATGGTTTGTTACATGTAAGTGAGTGTAGTTATGTTTCTCCACAGTCTGTGAGTTCAAATAATCCTCCGTTTACTGTATTTCGGGGTAAGAAATGCTGTCTCTACTAAAAACATCAATGTTTATATTCAATTCCTATTGTAGTTCTTTGATCAGCACCAGGAACATAGTAGTTATACTGTCTGTTAACTCCCCAGCTTTCTCTAACTGAAATTAAACTTCATAAGTGACTTATTTTGGAACGGTCTGCATAGACCGGAACTCTGTGCATCATGCAAATAACACACAAGAGACTTGACTCTTTTCACAAGAAACTTGGATGCATCAGTAAGCATATATAAATATATATAGTAAATACTTGTTTAAATTCTGCCTGCAGAATCAGCTTTCTAAGTTTTGGACTAGAGCTATTGTGTCCTTATTGCATAGATCAGATTGTGGTTTGTATGTATGTATGTATTGTTTTAAATTAATGAGAGTTTGACCTACAGTATGTGTGAGATGTGAAACAGATGCCTATAGCCAACTCAACAGAGCAAATGTCATGATGCTCTTTTTTTCTTGCTGTTTTATTGTGCGATGTTATGTTTTTTGATCGTGGATGATAATAATGTCTCCACTATCTACTTTTGAAGAAGTATCGTAGTATCGTGCTACAGCGCACATTCTATCAGCTGCATTTCTGGCGCCTCTGTCATATACTGTACAATGCCACATGCATTCACAGTAGTGTTAACTCAGCAGTAGAGTTACTCTCTTATTATTTGCATGTGCTTTTAAATGTGCCCTAAAGCCTGTCAAACACCGCCAGATTATTGAACTAAGTTATCTTTTGTGCTAATACTGTCAAAACACACAAGGTTTACATGTAGACTCAGTTGGCTATGTCTAAAATGAAAGTAAACAGTTGAGAGAAAAATGTATACGTGTATATGCAGCCTACTGTCATTACCGTCAAGGCATAGATCACCCTAAAATTTCATTTCTGTCATTATTTACTCACTGTTACGTTGTCCCAACCCTGTATTAATTTATTTCTTGTGCTAAACACAAAAGAAGATATTTTGAAAAATGTGGGTAACCAAACAGTTGCTGGTCCATATTGAATTTGATAGTAGCAAAAAGTACTGTGGAAGTCACTGTGGACCAGCAACTGTTTGGTTTTCCACATTCCTCAAAATAGCTTTTATGTTCAGAAGAAGAAAGAAACTCATTCAGGTTTAAAACCACTTTTGAGTGAGTAAATGGTGGTATAAAAATAAAACACTATGACAGATTTGACAGACAGCTGACAGAATTTTTATTTTTGGGTGACTATTCCTATAACATTAATAAAACAACAAAACGGAAAGAGAAAAATTACTCACTGCCCTTGACTGAAGAAATTTAATACAGTTGCTTTAGGAAACTAGCTTATATAATGTTTTATTCTTATATTTGTTTATTCAATTTCTTGAATGCTCCTGCTAAATACACCTATTGTACCTGAAAGTAAAGCAGTGTTTGTTTTATATGTATATTATGTGTAGTTGTAATGTGTGTATGTACAGTACAGACCAAAAGTTTGGAAACATTACTATTTTTAATGTTTTTGAAAGAAGTTTCTTCTGTTCATCAAGCCTGCAATTATTTGATCAAAAATACAGAAAAAAACAGTAATATTGTGAAATATTATTACAACTTAAAATAATAGTTTTCTATTTGAATATACTTTAAAAAAATGATTTATTCCTGTGATGCAAAGCTGAATTTTCAGCATCATTACTCCAGCCTTCAGTGTCACATGTAACATCCAGTCTATCACATGATCATTTAGAAATCATTCTAATATTCTGATTTATTATGAGTGTTGGAAACAGTTCTGCTGTCTAATATATTTGATGAATAAAAGGTTAAAAAGAACTGCATTTATTCAAAAAAAAAAAATTCTGATAATATATATTCTAATAATATATTTTCTTTACTATCACTTTTTATCAATTTAACACATCCTTGCTGAATAAAAGTATTGATTTTATAAAAAAAAAAAAAAGAAAAAAAAAATACTGACCCCAAATTACTGACCAGTAGTGTATATTGTTATTACAAAATATTTATTTTTTAAAAACATAGCTTCTTTTTTTTTTTTTTTTTTTTTTTTATTCATCAAAGTATCCTAAAAAAGTATCACATGTTCTGAAAAAATATTAAGCATAATGAATCATCATATTAGAATAATTTCTAAAGGATCATGTGATAATGATCCTAAAAATTCAGCTTTGCATCACAGAAATAAATGATAATTTAAAGTGTAATAAATTTAAAAACAATTATTTTAAATTGTAATAATATATCACAATATTATTTTTTTTCTGTATTTTTGATCAAATAAATGCAGGCTTGATGAGCAGAAGAAACTTCTTTCAAAAACATTAAAAATAGTAATGTTTCCAAACTTTATTCTGTACTGTATGTATATATACTTAGACGTGCACATCTACAGAATGTCACTCACTCACATGCATAATGCCAAACTGTACACTTTAAATATGCAGTAGCTACATCGACTAATGTACATAACAGCCAGTTATGCCCAATTCACCTTGACCTATTTACACATGTAAGATTGTTGTGCTTTATGAATGCATAAATGCACACATTGTGCGAAAGATGATGTTGTCATGTTTTATACAAAGACAAGCATACCAGAGGAATGACAGAACACAAATAGTTAAGATCCTGGTGTTTGATAGAAGATAAAGATTTCAGTTTGAAGCTGCTGGAAAGCATCAGATAATCCTCTGCATCCACTCAGCTTTCCGCTTTATTGATTACTCTGGTCATACACACTGCTCTTCTATGCATCGTGGAAGTGCTGTATCTCACTTTATCAAGTCCTGAGAGAAAACCAGAGTCTGCTGGTGGAGTGATCAGATGGATGCTCTCTTCTGATCATCCCTCCACTGATATTCCAGTATGAGCCGGACTGGATCAGGTGCTCTGGGCTGCTTTGGATACAGAGGGATAAATGAGCTCCTGTGTTTTGTAGAATATCAGTATAATCTAATGCTTGCAGTTTTTTTCAGGTGATGAAAAATCAAAGTTATTACTACTGAGAGAAAAAAATAGGAGATATTAAGGAGGAATTAGAATTAAATTTTGTAGAATTTAAAATTTAGTATTGCATTTTTTATGAAATTAAAATTTAGCATATTTTAAATACATATTTCTAGTCCTCCTGTTCACAACAGTGCATGTTATTTAAAAAACGGTAATCTCATAACATCTTATTTGATCCACATCTATACATCATAATACAGCAAGACTAAAAATATAAACAAAGCATTTTTGAACAAATAGGTTATGATTCAGTGACTCCTTCATAAAAAAAGTAATTTGTTGCCACTAGGCCTGGACCACAATATTCAATTATACAAATATCCATTCGGTGTGTTGGCATTCACTTTTACATTTTGGGATTCAAATATTTTTATTTTTATTTTAGTTTATTTTTTTCTTGAACACTTGGCATCCCCCGCAAAATGATTTGTCATAAACTCTTGAATATGAATCACCCATGAGTGAACGTCATGAACAAAAATCCAGAAGACCTCAGCTGTGGGAGCACTTTAAATTAAGTGAGGACAAGACAAAGGCAGTGTGCCACATATGCGATTTGAAACTGGTCTACCACAACAACACATCGAGTTTAAAGTAGTTTTAAGTAGTACGTCTATAGTACAGTATATTGTTGATTTAAAAAACAAGCTGCTTTTATCCATCATGTTTATCAGTAATTTTACACAATGATAAAAATGTGCACTTGATTTGCTTGGAAAATACTTGGGAATACGGCAGTCATTAAAAAAATGTACAGTACTACTAATGATAATTTGTCTATATTAAAAGTATTGCTCTTAACAGACCTGTTTGTTTTGTATCACTAGTGCAGTGTCCGTTCTCGGAGCATATAAGCGCTCCCCGCGTGAGGTGCACCGCTTCTGGCTCGTGCTGTTCTGTATAGTTTATTCAAAGTTTATTCGTTCGAGTGTGTCGCATGTCCATATTGTACCAAAATGTGACACTGCACTCCCTTGGGTCCGCAGAAACACACCTGCCAAGGGTGAAGACGATTGAATGAAAGGTTCTCGACATAATAATAATGGAAACAGACAGACAGACAGACACACACACACACACATACACAGAGATTCCTGCCTTTATTACACCGTGTCTACAACAGACGCGGAATTTGTGTCAGTACGTCATAAATAGAACACAGCAGCAGTTTACTGTCAGAAATTTGTCATGCCATGGCATCCGGTGTAGACACGGTGTTGAGAGAAAAATATGTTCAGCCCCCTCCCTCTGAATCTTCGAATATTCGGTGTTGATTACTACTGAAGCCCCGAAACACAAAAACTGATATTCGGACCAGCCCTAGTTGCTACCCAAAGGAGTAACAATGTAACCTGCAGAAATATTTTTTTTTAGTAATTTATTTATTTGTTAGAAATTGTGTAAAATATTTAATATTTAATTTAATTAATAAGATATAAATGTTTATTTCATGAAATATTAATCACTGAAAATCTAATTTAATTGAACACCAAGGCTTATTGTTGTATAATTTGTTAAAAAAAACACTCAAATTATCTTAACAACACATTTTCATATAAACAGTAATGTTACAGTCTATAAGTGTGATGTATAGTTGTATAGACTCTTTCAGCATGAATGAGGAGCTTTAGCTGGTTTTGTAATCATACTGCAGTATGTTTTCTAATCTTGTGAAATCTAATAGAAAATGAATCAGTTTCACATTTCCCCCCGTACATCTTTTGTTCACTTCATGGAACCAACTGCTGAATGCTTCAGATGTTTCAATATTCTTCAAGCTCTTCTGAGCCTTCACTCTCGGAATAGAGAGCAAATATCTGTTTCTGTGAGATAAAAACCCAGGGATACTGTTTGCTTGGACATAATCGAAATTGGAAAGAGACTGATGTGTCTTCCAAATCCAATTAAAGCGAGTATTGGCCTGATGTGTTTCAGGCTGTAATCATTGAGGGATGGAAGCAGCTTTCATATTATTCTGATTTCTAATGATCAGGTTTGTCACAGCTCCTGACTTTGTGTGTGGGTGAGTTTTCCTGTGTCTGCGCATTAGTGTTTGGGGTTTTTTTGATTGTCAATGCACAGTGTCTATGTTTATGCTGTTAATGATGCCTGAGGGTTTAAGAAGTGAATGGTTTTGGCTAAAACAACGACAAAACAAAGTGAATGTTTGATGTCAACTAATTAAGCACACCACAGTAGGGTATTGTAACGTGATCTCTATTTAGCACAGCACCTGTGCCAAAAGTTGGATTATGATGGATGGATGGATAGAATGATTTTTTCCTTCTCTCTTTTTGAAACTAAATATATTATATACTAACTGATCAGTATACAGCATTTAGGTTCATATGATTTCCATGATGTGGAAAACACGGACAGAATCGTGAGATCCAGTCATAAAAACTGAATTTACTGTATAATGCAGAATGTCACAGAATTGACCAAATTTACCTTCACAGCAACACGTCAAAATAAAAGTTTGGTTTAACTTGAAGGAATCGTGACAGAAATATTACTTAATGAAATGATAATAATACTACTATTAATAATAGTAGTAATACAGTTATTATTAAAACATTATTTTAAAGGAATATTTACCGGATTATTTGCAAAAAATAAAATAAAAATGTAAATACCCAACACAGTATTTCTGTAAAAAAATTAAGAAGTAAAATAATAATAAATTAGCATTTTTCCCTTAAAATCAATTAATTAGAGATGCTTTTGATTATTAATATTTAATGAAACTATTAAAATGGAATCTATTAAATAAATTTAAAACAGAATTTGGTTAAAAAAAAGTTATACATGCTTTTTGATGAACAAATGTAGGGCTGTCAGTTTACTGCTTTAATTAATTAGTTATGAAAAATAACGCAATTAAAATATTTTAAGTTAACGCACTGGCCCCGCCTCCAGACCTGTACATCATCCTACATTTCATATAGTTGACTGTTGAGAAAAATATGCAGTACCATAAATGCAGTTATGCAATAACATTTAATATATTGGTGCAAAAATGGCGCTGTATGTGTTTTTGCCGGATATTTACATCATATGATAAGCGATATTAATGTTACAGGAGCAGCAAGAGCAATAGGCCTGTCACACGAGTGCTTTTTCTGTCAAATTTCACGAGTTTGAATGTGATTCTATACAACAGTTCATTAAATAAGAAGTTGATATTGTGTTATATTTTAAACATAATATTATGTTTTTGCTGAGAACACATTACCTTTAAAGCCATAGGAGAGTTATTGTGCATCTCAGAGCAACACAGCGGTGTTTAATTTCTGAATGAATCCATGTTTTGAACTAATCAAGTAAATCAATGATTCACAGGCCCACAGAGAGAGCCATTTACATAATTCCTGAATGAATCAGCCATTTGAATGAACCATAAAGGCATTTACCGCCACCTGCTGGCAGACTTAGTTTCTTATTTAGAGTATAATATCATAAAAAAAATAATAAAAACATTAAAGGGGTTAGTTCACCAAAAAAAAATAAAATAAATAAATAACATTAACCAATTGTGACATAAACAAAGGTGTTTAAGTTACCAGTGACTTTCATTGTATGAAAAAAAAAAATACTGAGATGTTTTTTCAAATGATCTTCTTTTATGTTCCATAGTTTACTTTAGGCTGTTATAGCCTAAATGCTTGTGTAATTAATTTTATGTTGAATCAAATAAAATATTTATTTCTAAAGCTACAATTTGTAATGTTTTCTTGATAATTTCTCATTTATTACAAAAGAAATTGCTGTAAATAATCTTTTGTGGGTATTTTCACAGTCACAGTCACAGTCAGATTTATTTTGCGATTAATTAGAATAATTAATCAAGACATATTTTTAATCGACTGACAGCCCTAATAAAATTTAATTTATCCATTAAAACAGAGCATAGAAAAAATGGAATCTAGAAAAATTTAAATGCAAAAAAAGTAATTTGGGCAAAAATATAAAATGGATTTCATAGGGCCCTAGACATTTAACAGTTTAGATGAGCAAACAGTGGTAATTATTCAAACTGTAATTAATTACATCTCAAAATGCTCATAAATGCTGGAAAATCCCACAGAGATACGGTAACTAAACTGATGATTTAAAGTTCCTTTGACAGGAGATGTGGAAAACAGTGTTTAATTCACGATTAATTAGTGTGACATTTGTGAGCAGGTTTAACCTTCTTTTATTATAAATGCATCTGTAGCAGATGAGGAGGAAGTCATTTTGAACCAAGATGTTTAATTAGCGATTCATTTGATGAAGCCTTGTAAGCAGGCTAATTATTTTGCTATCAGCAATTATTCCATCACGCGATACAACATCTTTGTGTTATGAGTTCAGCATGGTGATAGTCGCTCATCAAAATACATCTGAGTGGAACATTTATTCTTTCACCTCAAAGACGTAATGCATCCATTTGGAGGTTGTTTTCCTGCCAACAATGACTTGTGATGCATTGTAATAAGGAAATAAAAGATGTGGCCACTATCTACAACTGAGCTTGTCATGGTAATGTTTTGAAATCTTTTTACCTTTGATTGCATGTCCTTAGTCGGTGCTTGAACGCAACCCACAGAGTAAAGCATACCATTCATATCTATTATTATATTTCACATGCATGTGCATTTATTGGACATATATACATTCAAGTGGCGTGTATTTGTCTATAGGGCTGACTGGCAGCAGCTTTAATGTTAAATGTTATAGTGATGTGCTCTGTAAGCTGTCAGAGAGCATCTCTCTCTCTCTTCTCTGTCCATCAGAAGGCAGAGCATCCTTGAGTGTCGTGTTGTTGGGAGGTGTGAGGTGAGGAGTTGGTCACATTGTCAGGGTGTATGTGTGTTTATTAGTCTGCTATTGTGTGGGTGGGGATGTCCGATGTCAGCATTGGTTAAGTAAGGGGGCTCTTTGTTTGCCTGACCTCAAAAAAATGTAAAATTAAAAAAAACACAAGTGACAGTTTGCTTAGATCATGTGTTAAAGCCTGCTAGTAATATGACTCAAGGTCACAGCCTTTCCTACCCTATAGCTCTATATTTCTTTCTCTCTCTCCTTTTCTCCCTCCATCACTGCTGTTTGACAGGCCTGTAGGGACTGAAACACAGTGTAGTTATGATTGAAGAGATGGCCTTCTGTCAACATGAGGTTGAACTTGATTTTTACATTTTCTGAAGAAAATGTTAAAAGTCCATGCCTGTGCATAACTCATTGGGAGTGTCAGTGATCCTCCAGGGGGGCACAAGATAACTTAAAATATAATAAATTAACAAATGATATGATTAATATGTGAAATAATTTAAATGTATATGAATAAACAGCCACTCTGTTGTAGGAACATGTATTCTGTGATATTCTGTGTTTTGGAGCAGCTCAAGCTGTTTTGCGCAGTGTGAAATAGACTACAAACTAAACGGTGGCTCAAAAACGATGTATGAGCACATTTGCTAACTACAGCTTGCGGCTAGATAAAAGAAGCCAGTGTTGCGCAACCGATGGCGATTGTTATCAAGGTAAAGACGATTACAGTGACATACAGGAGTAACATTAAGCACGCGTGTGTCTGTTATTATTGATGCTCAAATGAATGTGTGCTCTCGCCATACTGATCACTATAACATTATATTTCTGCTTCAACACAGTTCAGTATATTCACGGTATGCCTCCATTAGTCACAACGAGAAAGTTGACGTTCCTTTTTATAGCTGTTTAATTTACTCATGGACAGGGACATTAACAACAACACCGTAGAACTAAATAAACAGGACGAATACATAACAAACACCAGTCATACATTCAATTACACGGAAAACATGCATACGGCTTTAAACTCGTAAATGAACAAAAAATACATCAACATATCACTTTTGCCTACTTGTGAACTGAGAGAAGGGTTCACATTTTTCTTGGATGGTTTATATTCATAAAGAGAAACATCTTAATCCTTGTGATAACGTCATTGCATTTGGTGACAAAACAGGAAGTGACATACAAAGCAAGATGAGAATAATTTAGTACATTTTGTAAATCATCTGCCATCATCTTGTCTTTCTCACCTCACTCTTGTCAGTCAGCTCCACTCACTCTCCTCACGTGATGAATGAAATCCGATCTGTGATGGACTGTCGTTCGTCACGCTGCATTGATGGGCGGTTGCTAGACTATTCTGGATAGTTGCTTGGAGGATGCTTGGGATTCTGGTTTATTTTAATCTCTAATAATCAGCCATAGTAGAAAATGCATTTTTATGGAAGTGAAGCCGCATAAAAGCCTGTGTTGTGCCATTTACAGCCTGACAAATGTGGCATATTAAAAGCATATATAGCTCATTTCATTTCACACAGGAGCAGCAACAGCAGCTAAGTTAAGAATTGTCTCTTTCCAGTCATGAGGTGAATAGCTCCATAAAGCCATGATGTTTTGTGTTGGGTGGAAACTCTGCATTATTCAAAGGTGTGAATCACGCCTATTAAATTGTAGTGACTTTGAGGCATACCTTATACACACTAAAGTAAAAGTGACAAGGCTTGCCTCAAAATCACTTTATTTTCCATGCCTCATGTTTTCTGCATGCCCCACAGCACCTTTTGCCCCTCATAATGTGTGAGATTAAGTGATTTGATGAGATCTCTGGAGGAAGAGCCATGCCATTAATCGAATAATTGATCGGTCCTCCATTTGCAGCTTTCTAATTAGCCGGTGAATGTTCGTGAGCCCTTTTTTTTTAAAACCCCAGTGAGTCGGCTCTCTGAGGAGTCTAGAGTCTAACCCATAGTTATTAAGAAAAAGGCTGAAGTGTTTGCGTTTAGGTGTCTCTGTCAAACCGCAATAGCCTCTGTCATTCAGTCCTGCCACCGCCTTTTCACTGTGCCTGCTGTATTCTGTCAGAAATCAGATAAATGTCTTTGAAACATCTGTCATATTGTTACAAACGTCAATCACAGAGGAGGTGGAAGGCTCATGAATAAACCCACCTGTTGAATTATGGATGTTATAGCAGTCAATCGTGCTATATTCTTTCCTTTCTCTGTGTGCGGTGGCTAATGCTCTCTTTCTCATCTCTTCTCTCTCTCTCTCTCTCTCTCTCTCTCTCCCCCCAGGCCCTTTCCATCAGAGGACACAGCGCTGAATGAAGATGATGTGTACCGGAGCTTGGAGGAGCTGGCAGAGTAAGTGTTTTAAATCATAGAAACAGAATATAATGACAATGAATAAATAGTATCTCATTTTTACTCTTCACTGTGTATTTTCAGTTCACTGGCTATTAAGGTTCCTTAAGGTGTGGTCACATTTCAATGAAATTTTGTGGGCAAAAAAGATTCATTGTTTATTATCAGTAGTCTAGAGAGGTGAGATGTCACTTTCAAACCAAGAAGCTTTCTGTTGGTCAGCACAGCAATTTTGTTGCCAATGTGAATGAGCAATATCTGCGTGGGGAACTTTTTTGCAAAACTGTACTCTTTAATTTCTATTGAAATGACTACAAAATTTCACCAAGAAACTGTAAATGAGACCACATCTTTTTAAAATGTACTCTCCTAAGGTCACACATACCGTATTTTCCGGACTATAAGTCGCATTTATTTAGAACCAAGAGAAAACATTACCGTCTACAGCCGCGAGAGGGCGCTCTATGTCTTCAGTGTAGACTACAGGAACACTGAGCAGCATAGAGCGCCCTCTCGCAGCTGTAGACGGTAATGTTTTCTCTTGGTTCTAAATAAATGCGACTTATAGTCCAATGCGACTTATATATGTTTTTTTTCCTTGTCATGACTTATTTTTGGACTGGTGCGACTTATAGTCCGAAAAATACGGTATGTGCCATTGTCATATGGTATTTTCTATTTTTCTCAGCTGTGATTGGCATGAACCAGCAGCATTAGTTTGTGATCTCTAGATATGCATTACAATTGTTTTTTGTGATTTCTGGCATGTATTTCCATTGGTATATCAGTATAATCCTTGGAATTAATTAGATTTTAAGACTATACTTTATAATGTGACAATGCCATGTCAGAAGTAGCTATACTCAAGTTGAAATTTCCCGCTTCATACCTCTAAGCATTAGAGTCATGCTATCGTCAAATTATGAAGTCATTGAATTTGCCTAGAAGGCTGTTCCAATGGTTATTTTAGGTGACTAGGATGTGGTAGAATTCCATGTTCAGTTTTTATGGAGTGCAGCATTTATTAGTTAACTAACTGAATACAACTGGAATGGAATTAAATTATTTATTAGTCACATCTGCACCCCTTCCTCCTAGTTTCTGACTGGTAACCCTGGTTAAATAGTCAGGCAGTAAAGGCTCTTCCAGTTACCAAGGCTATGGCATGCCATGCTTGGAGCGTGGCAGGATGACAGTGTGGGTGTTAAGAGGAGTGAGGGAGAATGAGGCTGGGGGTTGTGACAGTGGTGACAGGCCTGATTCCTCGCTGATTAATTGTGAATAATTAGGCAGCTGGGTGGATAGGTGTCATTTATCAGAGGAGGACGGCGTGACACAAGCGTGTTAGTGCAGACTGCAGACATTAAACCTCTCACAAGGCCTGTTACAAACTTCTGTGGAGCTGTAAATGGATATAAGTTTATGTCAGCCCTCAACAGTCTCCATTAAATAGCAGCCCAAAGAAACATAGCCTATGTGCTTGTTGTTTTGAGCCATTATAAAGTGATGGAAGACAATTAGTGCAAATAAAAACAAGGCTGTGAGGACCGAAGTGTGATCTGTCCTGGTGGTCTATACCTTATTGTCACAAATTTGTTTTGTTGAAAGATTTTTATTGGGAATTACAAAGAGACATGACATTGAGGGGGGACAGGATCAGGCTGGATTTGAACCTAGGATCTGGACTAGAGGTTTTGCTTCAGTGTATCTTTCTGTAAACATAAGGGATTATCAGAACAGCTTTATGCTACATGTGAGAGCAACAAAGAAACATGAAGTAATGCAAAAAGATAAGAAAGCACTTTAAGGATAACAGTAATGTCTGCACCATGTTGACTCTAGGTCAGAGCTTTAATACTGAAAAAAAAGACCAATTGAGCTACATTGCCACAGAATAACATTGATTGATGACTGTCAAACATAGGTATATATTTTTTATTAGTTATCTTCTCTTTGCATAAATTGTACATTTAATACCTTTTTAGAAGTATTTTATTCAGTTAATTAATTTACCAGTTAAAAGCTGTATTAACCAGACTGTTCCTCCATCTCTTGATACTTTTCTATTTGTGTCAAATTAATTATGCATAAAAAAAGGCCATTCCAACTAATTCTTCCAAGACAAGTCACTCTGGCATTTCCAATAATACCTCATCTGTCTGCTAGCTATATACCTTCACCTTGTTGACATATTTACTGTTAACACACCAGGATTCATAAAACAGCAATTTTTTATTCATCACTTAAAACTAGGGATGGGCGTTTTCCGCAAATATCACATTCGAATATTTGAGCTCACAAAAAAACGAATATTCAAATATTCGTTTAATTAAATTAAGTTTAATGAGACAGACGTTATTTTTCAGCAACATTTATTATTTCCGTCATTTTGAACAAGCTTACACGCAATAAGCTTGAACATTACACATCGTGTTTTGTAGCTGAAAACCTTTAACAATGCGTGCAAACAAACAAAAGTACAGATTAAAAGCAACAAAAAAAAAAGTGAACAAAGAAAAAACGTAAAGCAGCCTGCAGCAATTAGGCTATTGTAGAACATACCCTACACTTAACTTTTAAACTGTCAGCTAATCTTTTTTGCTTTTTTTTCTGTTGTTTTACATGTTCTTGTTAAGAAACACGGGCATGTAAACATGATCGGGGGAAAGTCGGCTCTGTTAACAATAAGGCCGGCCGCGGAGAAAACGCGCTCTGACGGCACAGACGTTGTCGGGACTCACAAATAACGGTGTGCTAAGTGAATAAGTTTTGTGAAGCGAAGGTGTTTTCGTTTCACCACTGAATCCTCATCTGGATCCTCATCTGGTGGAATACATGGCTCCAGCAAGAGAGCCATGGGGAAGTCGTGGCCTAATGGTTAGAGAGTCAGACTCCCAATCAAAAGGTTGTGGGTTCGAGTCCCGGGCCGGCAGGAATTGTGGGTGGGGGGAGTGTACAGTGTACAGTGTACAGAGTGTACAGTTCTCTCTCCACCTTCAATACCACGACTTAGGTGCCCTTGAGCAAGGCATCGAACCCCCAACTGCTCCCCGGGCGCCGCAGCATAAATGGCTGCCCACTGCTCCGGGTGTGTGCTCACAGTGTGTGTGTGTGTGTGTTCACTGCTCTGTGTGTGTGCATTTCGGATGGGTTAAATGCAGAGCACAAATTCTGAGTATGGGTCACCATACTTGGCTGAATGTCACGTCACTCAAGAACTGTTCCCACTCGTCTCGGCTGGACTCTCTGTAATCATCGCTGAAGATCTGGCTTAGCCTTTTCCGACGAGTGGGCATTGCATCCTCTTCACCGTTGGTGACGCACCACTCGCATCAAGGAAAATGTTCTGATAATATTCAAAAAAGTTTTTTTTTAACTTCTCTCATGTTTTCATCGAGAAACCTGAGATGTTTGTGCCGAGGGTCTAGGGCAGACGCGAGAAGAGGAGTTTTTACTGCATTCTCCAAGTTAGCTGTGTTTATTCGTTGCTTGAGAGATGCCGCAACAATGTTCTTGGATCACTTTCTGTGATTCTCCACGGCATATTTGAAGTAGCCTACTGTAGAAGGCCGCAGTTCTTATTAGGGGCAGTTTACATATCGTGTTTTTTGCGTGCTCAAGTTCGTTATTTCCAATGTAGGCGTGCGGTATACGTGCTCATAATGGAAGCGCTGCGGACGCGTCCGCACCGCATCGAGTTAAAAACATCTAAACTTTTCAGAATGCTGCAAGCGCACCGCAGGTCATGTGACAAGAACTAAACATTCAGATTCATCCTTTCCCGAAACAACGTTGAAAGCTCAGCCAAGATGTAGGAACAGCTGAGCATAGCTGTATATGGATTGCCATTTTGAAATAAATTTAGTAGCAGAGCTACTGAAAGCGATTTTTTGTGCTGCAAATCCATTTATCCTTTGCTGAAATTTCCGCGTCTTCATGGAGAGAGCGCATCATTGTTACAACGGCAGACGCCTCAGGAGCGCTTCTGCCCGAGCACTTTGGAAAGGAGAAAGCGTCACGCCTAGCGTTTTTCACGCGTTTTTAGGCGTGATATGTTAACGGCCCCTTATTCATTCATTAATAATTTTTTGCTTGCATACATCTTCAAATATGCCGTAGAGAATCACAGAAAGTCACCAAATTAGGTTTTATTGTGAACTTTTTTTTTTTTTTTGCAAAATTCGAATATCATTTTTATTTATCGAATAATTAGAGCAGAACGAATAGTCGAATGTTCGACTATCCGTGCACACCCCTACTTAAAACCAAATGTTTAGGGATGCAAAGCATAAAAACATTATAAACAAATGTCAAAATAGTTCTGTTAACTGACCCAAAACTTTCTCCCTGGCCACAGAACTTTGAGCCACCTTTACTGTTGAGTCCTGGTATATGTGAGGCCATACTGTATGTGGACCTTTGACATTTCCACTGTCGACGGCCTCTTGCACTGATCCGTATCGACTTTAGACGCTGCCTGATATAGCCTGAAGTGATTGCTGACCTCTTTCAATGTTCTTGATATCTCTTTGTCATCTGACCCCTCTACATGCAGATTCATATTGAAACACATTTCAGTGCCTAATCTAATAGAGGTTAAACCCACACTCAATGCTCAAGCACTCACTGCACCTCAGATGATCGAACAGTGAATTTGAGCGAATTAATGAAACTACCCATTCATGTGGACCCATGACCTTTTACAGCCGTAAATATGGTTCAATTCCACCACAACGTTGCCGTCTGATTAATGGAAAGGTCCCCAATATGATGCGCCGGGACACAGTTTAACAAGCACTTTCATCAGGCTGCTCGGAGCACTTTTAATTGGACTTGATATCATTGTCAGGTTTAATGGAAATGTGCATGAAAGGGTGTGCTGCAGTGCTACTGAACCTCAGGGATCATGTGGCTTCAATAGGTTTATTCACATAAGCCCTGTGTCTGTTTCTATTAGATTGGAGATGTTTTTCAACATTGTGCTGTAAATGGGGCTAAATGCAGTGCGAATGAGAAGACTGCTGATTGTACTCAATAATAGTGTTGTATCTTTTGGTTATTGAAGTAAAGAACGTGGTTCACTTCAGGAGATAAAGGGTAGAAAGTGCTAATCAAGGCGCTTTTGTGAAAGGTTAATGGTGTTGAAGAAGCTCTTTGGTCTGGCTTACTTGGAGACACTCCTCTTCAAAAGAACATTAAAAGACAGACAGCATTCACTCATACTGCTTACGGCCTGCAGATTTAAACTTTGAGATTTATGAGACTGTGAGGGATGAAAGTACTGACTGCCAGTAGTGTATAAATTACCTTAAAGACATACTCAAGTAAAAGTACAGATATCTTACCAGAAAATTTATTTGGTAGAAGTTGAAGTCACCGTTTAGAATATTACTTGAGTAAAAGTCTTAAAGTATGTGATATTTATTTATTCATTCGTACTTAAGTACGAATTTTTTTTTTAAATCTTAAACACTCTTAAGTATTTAAAGTAAAAGTACAAGTAAATGCAAAATGGAAAATAAGCAAATAAATGTATATAAAATTGTTCATGCACAACTTGAGTAGCAAATCTTTCTTCCATTTTGCATGTTTTGGTGCATTTTTTTTTTTTTTTGCATCTGGTACATGTCTTAGTGTCTTTCATTCTAACATAAAACATTTCTGGAATCTGCATCTGAAATAGCATTTAGATATATTTACACAGTTTATGTATCTCAGAGGGGACATGGATGTGTTTAACTTGCGGTTACAGATGCATAAATAATGTTTTGTTTTAACAAAAAATGTTGAATACTGAAAAATAGTAGAAATGTGAAATTAAGACCAACAGTAGGTGGCAGCAAGTGATTTAATGAGTGAGTCATTGAGATTCAACTGATTCATTCAAATGGTTGATTCATTCAGGAAAAAAGCATTTGACTGTGCTAATGAGTGAATCACTGAATCATTTTTTTCAACCAGTTCGTTCAAAAAGCTGATTCGTTCAATAAGTTAACACAGTCTATAGCTCAGAGATGCAAAACAGTGTTGTGTGATCTTTTGGAAATATTTTTGTTGGCAAAATTGAGCAAATATAAGCAATATTATGTCTACAATGTAAGTCACTTTTTGCTTGTAGTGTAGTGAACTTGAATAAAATAATTAAATGTGTTCATGCTGATATCTGTAGAAAAACAGTACTCTTTGTGTGACATAGATTGTTTACTATATTAAATTACTTAAAGGGTTAGTTAACCCAAAAATGAAAATTATGTCATTAATAACTCACCCTCATGTCGTTCCAAACCCGTAAGACCTCCGTTCATCTTTGGAACACAGTTTAAGATATTTTAGATTTAGCCCGAGAGCTTTCAGTCCCTCCATTGAAGCTGTGTGTACAGTATACTGTCCATGTCCAGAAAGGTAAGAAAAACATCATCAAAGTAGTCCATGTGACATCAGAGGGTCAGTTAGAATTTGTTGAAGCATTGAAAATAAATTTTGGTCCAAAAATAACAAAAACTACGACTTTATTTAGCATTGTCTTCTCTTCCGGGTCTGTTGTGAGCGCGTTCACTGCAGTGTAGTGATACCCTTTATGCTTCAACGAATTCTAACTGATCCTCTGATGTCACATGGACTACTTTGATGATGTTTTTCTTACCTTTCTGGACATGGACAGTATACCGTACACACAGTTTCAATGGAGGGACTGAGAGCTCGGACTGAATCTAAAATATCTTAAACTGAATTATTAATAACAAAATTGTAATTTTTGGGTGAACTAACCCTTTAAATATAAAAAGCATACAGAATCATTTTTGACGTCTACAATTTAGAATGCCTGGAATTTTGAGTGTAATAGACTAATAAATCAACGTGCGTGTACTCTGTGTGATTTTGTGATATAAACTACTTGATAAAGTCAAATCTCACATCATTAAAATTCACAACAGCACTTACTTATCATATTATCACAGACGGTGCTGTATCTGAAAAATGAATCATCTGGGGTTGTGCGTGCACTTGTTTGCACGTGAACAAAGGTGTTTTTAGGAGTCTTACCTGCAAGTGCCAGACTACTGATTCATCAAACCTGCTTTCCTACAGTCTGTGTTCTTCTGACTATTTTGTAATAAGTAAAGAATATGCTTCAGGGAGATGTATTGGAGTAAAAGTTAACATTTTAATTAGGAAATGTAGTGGGGTTAAAGTAAAAGTTGGCTGAAATATAAAAACTCGAGTGAAGTACAGATACTCCCAAAAAAATACTTAAGTACTGTAACGAAGTTTTATTATTTCGTTACATTACACCACTGCAGTCAGTTTAGTATGTCAGACTTTCTGAAGGTCCTTGGTCACATCTAATTTTTCTAAGAAAGCTTTATTTTTAGTTTTTATTTTTACTTTATTTCTTCCCATTTAATGTAAGCATAAGGGATTGACAGACTCTGTGTGATCATCTGAAACACTACATAGAAGTTTATGAACTAAATATATTTAATAACTTTTTAAAAATATAAATGCATGTTTTTACTTTCTTGCTTTCTTCTTGCTTTCTTTTGGCCAGTGTGTTCAAAAGGGGAGCTCCATCACAAACTATTGCATTTATTTTCCACACACCTCGGTTTTTTCATTTTGACATGTTAATGGGTGTTAAACCAGGGACTGTGGTCTTGAGTGCTGTGTATTCAGGTATGCACTCATCCGAACTGCTGCTGTTGGTAATTCAGTGGTATAAATATGGCAGAATGGTTAATTCTGATTTATTATCTGTGAGTAATCTGCGAGTTCACATCCAATCCAGCCCTATTAGATTTCCCAGCATCATCATCTCTTTGCACTATATTTAATGTGTTCATCCAAAAACTGACAAAGCATGAAATTGTTCAATTTTAGCAAGCAGACTGTGTCCCTTTCTCCATCAAATAGTAATCATATGTCTGGATGTACATCATGTCAGCAATGATTTACTTCATCCTAACTGGTTGCTGCTATGTTACATTCTCACCTGAGGCATTGTGGGTAGTGGAGCCTAAGGCTAAAGCACTCTGAGCTTCCAGGAGGGACAAACGACTGCCATTGGCACCTGTCTCTCCTGGCACTTCAGACTGAACTGAACTCAACAACCTATTCAGGCAAGATGATGGATGTGTTTGGAAATTTGACAAACATTCAGTGGAATCCTCAAATAATGTACAGAACATCTTAACCAAGTAGTTTTAGCCCACATGGCTTGATTTTTTTTCACAGATATGTATTTAATATCTGCTTTAATTTAAGTAGGAAAGCAGTTTAAGTATATATGTATATTCAAGAAATAATATACTTACACCCCCCCCCCCCCCAAATGAAAATGCATTTTGTTTCTTTTTATTTTGTTTCTCATCTTTGTATTTGATTCAAGTCCCAATGTAGACTAATGGGGTATTTTTTGCCCAGAACTGCAGTTTGTTGTCTTCAGAGAGATGCTTTGAGACTCGAGGTCACATCTTCTGACAGATATGCAAAATGCTGCCTGTCTGATAACATATGCACAGATCTTTACACCATGTTGGCCTCTTCTAGTACACAGGGTCAGTGTGCCAGTCATGCAGAAACAGCATGTGGTCCTCTTTTCGTGCCATTCCCTGATTCCATATGTAGCGTGTTCTGCCAGTGTTGTGAACTGTTCCCCTTATCTTGCCTCTCATTACCTCATCCCGGGTAACTGGGATCAGTTCTAGTATGACAGTGTGTGGTGAAGTTAACTTTTATTGACATACTACAATGAGTTTTGGATGGATCTCTTGCTCTGCTCTAAACATGGTTTTCCCTTTCTGGGTTTGTGGTTGACTAAGCGAAGGAAACCGTCAAGAATGCTGTTACACAAGTGAAATCAGCACTTGTGAGTGGTCTCGGAGCAACCTCTGTGGTCCCGATGGTTTAGACAGCATGAAACCACAAAATATTTGTAATTTCAATGAATTCTTGGTTGTGTCCCAAATGGAGCTGTCTGAGAAAGAATCTTTCCACACTTTCAATATACAGATTATGACTATTTGCACCATTTTGAATCATAAACCAGTCAGGATTTTTCCATTGGCACTCATAGATGTATATGTACTTTATAATGCCCACCCACTAGAGGTCTTCACAGTGTACCCGAGACCCGTCGACCCGGGACCCATACGGGTTCGGGTCTATATTTTAAATGATCAGCCGGGTCCGGGTCGGGTCCAAATCTATTACCTCGGGTCCCGGGTCTGTTTAACATTGTGTGTAATACCCGTGCGATCGGCGTCATCGGACTCGGAGAACACCTGGCCGTGATCAAAGACTGCTTGTGTTTTTTGTAACTTGCAACTTGTAAAATTAGGAAAAGAAACGAGTGAGCCAAAAAAAATCTCTCTCTCTCTCTCTCTCTCTCTCTCTCTCTCTCTCTCTCTCTCTCTCTCTTTCTCTCTCTCTCTCTCTCTCTCTCTCTCTCTCTCTCTGCTTTTAGAAGCAGAGCGCGCAGACTCAGAGTTAATACAAGTGCACGCACGGTATTAATGCTTGCAGACTTGACACACTCATATTTATTATATTTCAAATCAGCAACTAGTGTTGTCACTGTACCAAAATTTCAGTATTCGGTACCGATACCAGTGAAAATCCACGGTTCTCGGTACCAATTTCGGTACCAAAACAAAACACAAAAATATGCTAATTAAAAAAAAAAAAAACTTTTTATCACTAAAAATAAAACCAATGCCATTCTTTATACTTATTTACAATTGTGTTTAAAGTTCTTCTACAAGTTATATAATTATGAAAAACCGTAAACAAGTTTCACCCAAATTTAATTATTTTTTAATTTATGAAATTTAAACATTTTATTTTTTGGTAAATAAAGTGGATTTGCTATTAAAATTAAAACATGGAAGACATATTGTGTGATTAATTTTTAATTAACAGTAGTAGCAGTATCACATACATTTTACAAAATAATAGTAGTATTTCTAGCACAATGCCTTTATGTAAAAATGAATTTGTAATGAATGCATATTTGTCATTTATCTGAACTTAAGACTGGTGGTGATGCTTAAGACATTTTTGTTCATTGAGGGTTTCTGTAAAAAAAAAAATAGTAATAGATCATAATAATTATTATTAAAAGATAATAATACTACTAATTCTACCATACTAACAATATACAATGCACTATGGATTGATGAGCTGCTGGGTTCATGAATATTAATCACATTGTCTGCGTTCGGTCGAACTGATTTGCTGAAATCAAAACAGGGACGGTAAAAGATGAGCGCCAGCCAATGAAATTGCTATTTGCGCATTAGCTCCGCCCACTACCAGAGAAACCGGCAAATCTTCTACTTGTTCGAAAACATGAATAATTCTACATGAACTACATTATTTTGACATGAGAAGACAACAAAGAATATAGTTTACATGTCGATTCAGCGTGGTAAGACTCTCACTCTCTCTCTTTGCATGTGTGAGAAACAGAGCTATCAGCAAAGCGACGGCGAGTCGTGCCTCTTCACACAAAGTTTACAGTTCGGCAAATACCATAGACAGTAAAAGAGGCAAATACAGGTGTACTGTGCATCCATTGAGATGAATTGAAAAGTACAGATCGCTTGATGGAGAGAGAACTCTGAAGCGCTCAGTCAGTGTTCAGCGAGTGAAAATATATCTGCGCCAATCTTATAATAGCCTCGAACACACACACACTGGCGAGTAAAATCTAAGAATTTATTAGCCAATGGCTAACAATAGACATAATTTACTCGCCCTTAGTAAAATTTATTCACATATGCGAGTAATTTACTCGCAATGTAGAGGGTGTTTTGACGGTTTTCCGTGAATACCTTTAAATTGACACTGGTTTTACTCAAATGAAACAGTAAAATGCTTGTGAAGTGAACAGTTCTGGTGATGTTGTATGTCCTCATTACTGCAAGCGTCATGCACTTCAGTCTATGTAGTAAACAAACCATTCATTCATTCACACAGAGACGCGCAGAACATGCAGGATGCAGATTTCAACCAACTTTTGCGGCTTAACATTTACAGATACTGGTCCATATGGAGATTTGATTTGATTAATTTATGCTAACCTTGACAAATTCCGTGACTGTCCATATTAAAATGTAAGTTTCATTTTCATGACTGGATTTTGAGATTCCGTCCGCGTGTTCTGCTTCGTGGAAATCATAGCGCTGTATGCACCCAGAACTGGGTTTGAACGGGTCCTCGGTACTACCGGTACTTAAAGAAACCTGGTACCGTCACATTTTAATTTTTTTAGTACCGACTTGGTACCAAAGTACCGGGTCTTTTGACAACACTATCAGCAACACAATCTGAGGTGAACTGTCACATGAATGTTTTCTATGACGCTCAAATTGCGTTAAAGCATTTTAGGTTGATACAGCTAGCACGCATGTGCAGTCTCGAGCGCATTTCATGTTTCTATGGCAACCAGTGAGGGACACTTCGACCGTAAAACCGCGTTTTACATTTTCTCCCATTTTTATAATATTATAAATGAACCGTTTAATCTTAAAGTTTTAGTGGTCAGATTCAGACTCGATGCAGAGCAGAGAGCACAGAGATCAGATGATAGCAAATAAATAACGTCAGCGGCCATGGCATTGCACGAGCGATCGTTATTATAGTTCAAAGGGCAAACAGTCGAAGTTATTATGCGAATTAACTCGAGTCAGAATGTACATGTGCACAGTAGCATTTGTCATCCGTCACCGTGACATCAAGTGGACTTTTGAAGCTGAAATAATGAGTGGATTCAGCTTGGACTTGGAATAACAAGAGGAATAACATGAATAACTTTCTTGTCGGAGGATTGTAATGCATCACAGGCAGTCAGGTACAAGGAAGAGAGACTACGGCTCTTTAAATTAGGTAAGACAAAAAGCTGTATTTTTCGCAACAGGTTTATTGACTTGTAATAGCAGTTTATGGTGGAATATGTGACAGTCGGGTCAAGTCGGGTCTGTGTCTTCCCAGCGGGTTCGGGTCCAGATTTCAAATAATACACGGGTCCGGGTCGGGTCCGGGTAGGCATTTCTCGGATCTACACGGGTCCGGGTCCAGCTTTTGAAATATTAGACGGGTCCGGGTCGGTTCGATGTAGTACATTACAGGTCTCTTTCGGGTTCGGGCACAAATTTTTTGACCCGTGAAGACCTCTACCACCCACCAGAACCACAAGTTGGATCAGCCTTAATAACATTCATTTGACAGCGGAGCTGATCTTTGGTTTTGTGTATTCTTATATTAAGAAGATTTTTGTGATCTATCCATGTGCTAAAATTTTACATATTAATACCTAGTGGGGTCATGTAATTGCATGCAGAAATAGACAACCTATTTTTGCCACATGTATTTAAACAATAATGAGGAAAAATAACCACTTTTTTTGACAGTCTGTCTTCTTTCATCCAACACGATACACACAGAACCTCTGTTATCTCTGCATCTCACATAATGCAGCTAATGCTTGTCCTCCGGGATTTGAGGTCACACGATAGAGCCTTCAGAATTCTTTTAGCCTCAGTTCCTTTGCAGTTTGGGACTAGTGTGATCCAGAGGGACAGTGTGTTTTTTTTCTTTAGTCCACTGTACTGTGACAGAAAGCAGCTCTGTGAGTGGGGAAAATCAACTCCGCTAATGAGGGAGGACAGCAAGCCATCCGTCCTTCAAGGTGAACTGTACAACCTCAATTAATACTTCAAACAATCCCTTCTCCTTGTGGACACAGTGCTGAATGTTAGATTGAGGCCAACACCTTTCTTTTTATTAGCTTGTCCGTCTCTACCTACTGTTCAAACATGCATGTCATGTTTTGTCATTTTGAAAAAGGAACACCATTTAAATCAAGTTCAAAAAGGTAATTATTTTGAATTCTGCAATTTCAAAGTTCTCTCAAAAGATTATTTAAAGTGAAGGTAGTCCTATCCATGTACCGGTCCCACTGTAAAACACAGTTTTAATGAAAAACAGTTCTATAAACGTTGTGCTTTTCACCCTTATTTGTAATGATTGATAGAACGGTTTTCCCCAGAAGCTTCTAGTGGCCTTACAGGAATTACAGTAGTTATATTAGTTTACTTTTGTTACAAATGATTAATATGCATGTATGTGTGGCAAATTTTTATTAAAATGTATTTAATTTATATAGAATAGCACATCAATTAATTTTACTCTTATTCTGAAAAGCAATTTAAGTTGTAAAGAAATACACAGCAGTCTTTGTACAGTATAAACAAACTCTCTAATAAGACCTTCTAACAATACATCAAATTACCCACAATGCCCCAGGAGATCTAATATCAAAGAATTCCTGAATCCACACATTGTTCACAGAAGGTAGCAGTGGATTTGCTCTTATTCGGCAACCACAGGCACGAACCAAAGAATTTCAGTCACTCAAATAAATAAAACATTAAACAGTGATACTCTTGAGTATTATTTGTTCTGAAAGCCATGTGAGAGACTGAAGATGATGAAGTTCCATAAAAAATTGTGCAGCTGTTTTCACTAATTTATATTTCAGGCAGCTGTTCTAGATGTGCAGGTATAGAAGGTCACACAGATGGAATAACACCCAGCAGCTCTTGCCAGAACAACAATCCTCCAACTATTGGCGACCCACTCTGGCTGGCTTCCATCCATCTATGCCACTCTCGTTTCAAATTCCATTGATTCAGTAAAACATTTTTGGATATAACTGGATATAACATGGTGATGGCTTAGATATTTGTGTAGTCTACCAACTACACAATGCAAAAAAAAATAATAATAATTGACCAACCTGGTGTGCTAGTTATGGCAGATTTAAGCTGGAGGTTTTTATCTAGTTTTAGCTGGTTTAAAAGATTCCCCCTACACGACCACCTGAAAAGTTCCCTAAATCCCTCTAAAACCAACCAAAAGATCAGCAAACCAGGTTTGGCTTGGGGTTTTTTTCCAGCAGGGAAATGTTGTGATCTGTGATACAAATTTACCACATTAACTTTCAGTTTGTTGCAAATAAATTGTTTTGGCAAGGGATTGCTGCAGCAAATCAAATCACACAAACTCCCTAAAGCCAGCAGGATTTTCCCTTAGCAAAATATTTCCTCAGTATTAATCTATATTTGCAATGAAATAAACGTGTTACATAATAGCAAAGCCATGGTATATTGAAGCATAATGATCTTACTGGCTAATTAAAAAGCTTTAAAGTGGGAACATGGCTTTCCAGAGTATCCTAGCACATGCACACATGTTGTTAAATGCTAATAAGGATTTCTATGGCACACTTCTTTATCTGCTAGATATATATGCAAATATAAAGAAAATGTTAGTCTATCATCACTTGTTTAGGAAGGGAGTGCCGAAAGAAGGATGGAGGGATGCGTTTGTACAGTATGTATGTTCTACATGAGCCGATGAGGCAGAGAACTAATCTCCTGGCAGGCATTTGATTCAAGCCAAATTAGCTTTTCACACGTGTTTTAGTCTGCAATTAGACACATCAGCAGAAGTGAGGAAGGAACTTGTTGCTGTCTGGTTGCAAAGCCGTCTCGTGTGTGTGTGTGTGTGTGTGTGTGTGTGTGTGTGTGTGTGTGTGTGTGTGTGTGTGTGTGTGTGTGTGTGTGTGTGTGTGTGTGTGTGTGTGTGTGTGTGTGTGTGTGTGTGTGTGTGTGTGTGTGTTTGAGAGAGTGAGGTCTTCTCTTAGGGAGGGATGGATGACTGATTTGTTTGTTGCTGTGAGACACAGCGGGGACCAGGACACCTTCTGTGATGGCAAACCGCTTTATTTCGGCAGTTCCTTTTCTCCCCTGAGAGAACAACGGCAGAGTGTGCAGTGATGAATGGCATCGCTGTGGTTTCAGGGCTCTTTCGTGTATGTTTCTATTTTGTGTATGTCTTAATGTGTGATAAACACATACACAAGCTAATCAGGGCCATAAACTGTATATGTTGATGCTGACTATGTTCCAGGTATTTCAGAATTCAGTGTTTTGCATCAAATGATGACAAAAAGGTGACTGCAGACCTGGTACTTTGCTAATTTATTTGATCAAAATACAGTAAAAGTAGTAGTCACAGAAAATTTTTTTCTTTTTCTTGCACAGTGAGCATGATGTGGGAGAGGATGACATATATGACTGCGTCCCCTGCGAGGATGACGGGGACGACATCTACGAGGACATCATCAAGGTGGAGGTTAGACAGCCCATGGTGAGTGAGACACCATACGGACAACGCTCACTGGTGCGTGTGTGAGAGAGGATATAGATGGATTGTTTTCCTGTCATTTTCCCTCGGCTGTGCGCAAGTTAACTTGCTCTGCTTACATTTACTGCTTTGCCTCCTTAATGCTGCAGATCAGATACATGCAGGTAAGTGTCACGGTGAACCGCACATGATTCTCTTATGCTCCTTTAGTGATCCTCTTTCCTTTCCTTTAAATGTATGTCGACACAAGCCCTGGAACCCTTTATATATACAGTACAGACCAAAAGTTTGGACACACCTTCTCATTCAAAGAGTTTTCTTTATTTTCATGACTATGAAAATTGTATAGTCACACTGAAGGCATCAAAACTATGAATTAACACATGTGGAATTATATACATAACAAAAAAGTGTGAAACAGCTGAAAATATGTCATATTCTAGGTTCTTCAAAGTAGCCACCTTTTGCTTTGATTACTGCTTTGCACACTCTTGGCATTCTCTTGATGAGCTTCAAGAGGTAGTCACCTGAAATGGTCTTCCAACAGTCTTGGAGTTCCCAGAGAGCAAAAATGAGCAGTGTGAACATTCTGCAAAACATCTGCCTTTGTGTTAGGAACTGGACTTAAATTAAAAGATTAACTGTAACCAAACAACAAAATCAACACACATTCAATAAGATGTTTCTTAATCAGCATTCAGTATTTGTTTTAGTTTTTAAATTTGCTTTTAAATAAAAAAAAAAAAAAGGTCTTTACCAGTGAGACTAAATAAAATTATGCTATATAAATACATTATTCCAAAATGTTAAAATCAAATAATGTTGGTGCGAATAAAACAAAGATGCAAAAAGTATTTCATCCAATAAAAAAAAAAAAATTAGGGTCATGATTCACATCTATATTTTTTTACTTGAGCCAGTGAAAAATAAATAATTTATTGTCTCAAGTAAAAAAATATAGATATGAATCATTACCCTAAAAAAATTTTAATTGGATGAATGACACTTTTTTTTTTGAGTGTGCTACAGCAGGTGATTTTTAAATCAAATTAAGTCTATGTAATTTCAAGGCAAAATAATAATAATCATCCTAATGTCAATGTCAATGTCACCTTTATTTATATAGCGCTTTAAACAAAATACATTGCGTCAAAGCAACTGAACAACATTCATTAGGAAAACAGTGTCAATAATGCAAAAATGAGAGTTAAAGGCAGTTCATCATTGGATTCAGTTATGTCATCTCTGTTCAGTTAAATAGTGTCTGTGCATTTATTTGCAATCAAGTCAACGATATCGCTGTAGATGAAGTGTCCCCAACTAAGCAAGCCAGAGGCGACAGCGGCAAGGAACCGAAACTCCATCGGTGACAGAATGGAGAAAAAAACCTTGGGAGAAACCATGCTCAGTTGGGGGGCCAGTTCTCCTCTGACCAGACGAAACCAGTAGTTCAATTCCAGGCTGCAGCAAAGTCAGATTGTGCAGAAGAATCATCTGTTTCCTGTGGTCTTGTCCTGGTGCTCCTCTGAGACAAGGTCTTTACAGGGGATCTGTATCTGGGGCTCTAGTTGTCCTGGTCTCCGCTGTCTTTCAGGGATGTAGAGGTCCTTTCTAGGTGCTGATCCACCATCTGGTCTGGATACGTACTGGATCCGGGTGACTGCAGTGACCCTCTGATCTGGACACAGACTGGATCTGGTGGCCACGGTGACCTCGGAACAAGAGAGAAACAGACAAATATTAGCGTAGATGCCATTCTTCTAATGATGTAGCAAGTACATAGGTTGTTATGGGAAGTGTTTCCGGTTCCGGTTTACCTAATTAATGCAGCCTAAAAATCCTTTAACGGATTTGGATAATAAAAGCATATTAGTATGTTATGTGTATGCCAGGTTAAAGAGATGGGTCTTTAATCTAGATTTAAACTGCAAGAGTGTGTCTGCCTCCCGAACAATGTTAGGTAGGTTATTCCAGAGTTTGGGCGCCAAATAGGAAAAGGATCTGCCGCCTGCAGTTGATTTTGATATTCTAGGTATTATCAAATTGCCTGAGTTTTGAGAACGTAGCGGACGTAGAGGATTATAATGTAAAAGGAGCTCATTCAAATACTTAGGTGCTAAACCATTCAGGGCTTTATAAGTAATAAGCAATATTTTAAAATCTATGCGATGCTTGATAGGGAGCCAGTGCAGTGTTGACAGGACCGGGCTAATATGGTCATACTTCCTGGTTCTAGTAAGAACTCTTGCTGCTGCATTTTGGACTAGCTGTAGTTTGTTTACTAAGCGTGCACAACAACCACCCAATAAAGCATTTGACATTGAGAGCATAGGCCGTAATTTAGATATATTTTTGAGATGGAAAAATGCAGTTTTACAAATGCTAGAAACGTGGCTTTCTAAGGAAAGATTGCGATCAAGTAGCACACCTAGGTTCCTAACTGATGATGAAGAATTGACAGAGCAACCATCAAGTCTTAGACAGTGTTCCAGGTTATTACAAGCAGAGTTTTTAGGTCCTATAATTAACACCTCTGTTTTTTCAGAATTTAGCAGTAAGAAATTACTCGTCATCCAGTTTTTTATATCGACTATGCAATCCATTAATTTTTCAAATTGGTGTGTTTCACCGGGCTGCAAAGAAATATAGAGCTGAGTATCATCAGCATAACAGTGAAAGCTAACACCATGTTTCCTGATGATATCTCCCAAGGGTAACATATAAAGCGTGAAGAGTAGCGGCCCTAGTACTGAGCCTTGAGGTACTCCATACTGCACTTGTGATCGATAGGATACATCTTCATTCACTGCTACGAACTGATGGCGGTCATATAAGTACGATTTAAACCATGCTAATGCACTTCCACTGATGCCAACAAAGTATTCAAGTGTATGCAAAAGAATGTTGTGGTTAATTGTGTCAAACGCAGCACTAAGATCCAATAAAACTAATAGAGAGATACACCCACGATCAGATGATAAGAGCAGATCATTTGTAACTCTAAGAAGAGCAGTCTCAGTACTATGATACGGTCTAAATCCTGACTGGAAATCCTCACATATACCATTTTTCTCTAAGAAGGAATATAATTGTATGGATACCACCTTTTCTAGTATCTTGGACAGAAAAGGGAGATTTGAGATTGGTCTATAATTAACTAGTTCTTTGGGGTCAAGTTGTGGTTTTTTGATGAGAGGCTTAATAACAGCCAGTTTGAAGGTTTTGGGGACATGTCCTAATGACAATGAGGAATTAATAATAGTCAGAAGAGGATCTATGACCTCTGGAAGCACCTCTTTCAGGAGCTTAGATGGTATAGGGTCTAACATACATGTTGTTGGTTTAGATGATTTAACAAGTTTATACAATTCTTCCTCTCCTATAGTAGAGAATGAGTGGAACTGTTCCTCAGGGGATCTATAGTGCACTGTCTGATGTGATACTGTAGCTGACGGCTGAATGGTTGCAATTTTATCTCTAATAGTATTGATTTTAGAAGTAAAGTAGTTCATAAAGTCATTACTGCTGTGGTGTTGGGAAATGTCAACACTTGTTGAGGCTTTATTTTTCGTTAATTTAGCCACTGTATTGAATAAATACCTGGGGTTATGTTTGTTTTCTTCTAAAAGAGAAGAAAAGTAATCGGATCTAGCAGTTTTTAATGCTTTTCTGTAGGATATGTTACTTTCCCGCCAAGCAATACGAAATACCTCTAGTTTTGTTTTCCTCCAGCTGCGCTCTATTTTTCGGGCTGCTCTCTTTAGGGTGCGAGTATGCTCATTATACCATGGTGTCAAACTGTTTTCCTTAACGTTCCTTAAGCGTAAAGGAGCAACTTTATTTAAAGTGCTAGAAAAGAGAGAGTCCATAGTTTCTGTTACATCATCAAGTTGTTCTGAGGTTTTGGATATGCTAAGGAATTTGGATACATCAGGAAGATAACTTAAAAAGCAGTCTTTTGTGGTAGAAGTGATGGTTCTTCCATACTTGTAACAAGAAGTAGAATTTACAATTTTGGCTATATGAATTTTGCAAAGAACTAAATAATGATCTGAGATAATTTCAACACCATCAACATCAATTCCATGTGACAGTATTAAATCTAGAGTATGATTTTGACAATGAGTAGGTCCTGAAACGTGTTGTCTCACACCAATAGAGTTCAGAATGTCTATAAATGCTGATCCCAATGCATCGTTTTCATTATCAACATGGATATTAAAATCACCAACTATTAAAACTTTATCTGCAGCCAGAACTAACTCGGATGTAAAATCACCAAACTCTTTAATAAAGTCTGTATGGTGCCCTGGTGGCCTGTATACAGTAGCCAGTACAAACATAACAGGGGATTTATCATTAACATTTGTTTCTTTGGATAATGTTATATGAAGTACCATTACTTCAAATGAGTTATACTTGAAGCCTGCCCTCTGAGAAATCCTGAAAACGTTGTTATAAATTGAAGCAAGACCTCCACCTTTGCCTTTTAGACGTGGCTCATGTTTATAACAGTAATCTTGGGGGGTGGACTCATTTAAAATAATGTAATCATCAGGTTTTAGCCAGGTTTCTGTCAAACAGAGTACATCTATATTATGATCAGTGATCATATTATTTACAAAAAGTGTTTTCGTAGAAAGGGATCTGATATTCAATAAGCCAAGCTTTATCATTTGTTTATCCATATTGCTTCTGTTTTTTATTTGTTGAACCTCAATTAAATTGTTAATCTTAACTTGGTTTGGACGTTTTTTGTATTTTCTAGTTCGGGGAACAGACACAGTCTCTATAGTGTGATATCTAGGTGAAAAAGTCTCTATGTGCTGAGAATTAACTGACCTCTGTGACGGGAGGCAGCTAGCAGACGGTCGGTTTAGCCAGTCTGTCTGCTTCCTGACCTGGGCCCCAGTTAGTCAAGTATAAACACTAAGACTATTTGCCATATTTCTAGAGAGAAGAGTGGCGCCACCCCAGGAGGGATGAAGACCATCTCTTTTCAACAGGTCAGGTCTGCCCCAAAAGCTCGTCCAATTGTCTATGAAACCTATGTTATTCTGTGGGCACCACTTAGACATCCAGCCATTGAGTGATGACAATCTGCTATGCATCTCATCACCACGGTAAGCAGGGAGAGGACCAGAGCATATTACAGTGTCTGACATCGTGCTTGCAAGTTCACACACCTCTTTAATGTTATTTTTAGTGATCTCCGACTGGCGAAGTCGAACATCATTAGCGCCGGCATGAATAACAATCTTACTGTATTTACGTTTAGCATTAGCCAGCACTTTTAAATTTGCCAAGATGTCAGGCGCTCTGGCTCCCGGTAAACATTTGACTATGGTGGCTGGTGTCTCTATATTCACGTTCCGTACAATAGAATCACCAATAACTAGAGCACTTTCATCAGGTTTCTCAGTGGGTGCATCACTGAGTGGGGAGAACCTGTTTAATGTTTTGATCGGAACAGAAGAGCGGTGTTTTGACCCACGACTACGCTGCCTCACCGTCACCCAGTTGCCCTGCTGCTGGGGCTCTGTTTCCGGAACCGAACAATGTACAGGAATCCCTGAGCTAGACGCATCCAAAGCCGTATCTAGAGCCCTAACATTCTTACTGTCCTCAATTAAAGTTTGGATGCGTGTCTCTAATTCTGAAATCTTCTCTGTCAGCCTAACTATTTCCCTGCATTTATCACATGTGAATCCCTCATCAGCGACAGAGATAGATAAACTGTACATGTGGCAAGAGGTGCAAGAAACAATGATAGGAGAAGCCATTACTCACCGTGCTTGATGAAAATTCTTACTGCGGTTGTTTGATGAACTTGTGAAAAACTGGAGCGAGGGAGAGGAGAAAAGAAAACAGCGATAGGTTCGAATGAAAACGCTAATGACAAGCTAACGAGTGCTAACGCTTTTTTAATGCAGAACTGATGTTTACTTCTGGCTTTTCAAATGTGTATGCAAGTTCTACTTTACAAAAAAAAAAAAACATATCAGTTTTGTCACAGTTTAGTCTGTTTCGTTTCTCATCTATTACGTGAGAAGTTGATCTGAACATCTCTTTACGGTCTACTCGTGTTCAGGTCTCAGACCGGTACAAAACGCTTGCGCAGCTTTAGTGCGCGCAGGAAAGGGACTCTTTATTTGTGCACCAGTACACCAGCGGCTGATCGCTTCCTGCTATCTGTGCCTCAGACATGAAGCTCTGCATTTCCAGTGCTGAACGGCTGCCTGTGTCCTGCGCACAGATTTCGGAATACTTCCACACAAATGACATAGCGAACCATTACAATGTATTCTGTGCACGCGAGCGCACTTCCGGAAAAATCAGCCGAAAAAAGACCAAAAACCGGCTGATTGCCGATCGCGTATTTTAATCAAAAACCGGCCGGTTCCGATTTAAGGCCGGTCAACCGGTGCCTCCCTACATTTCTGGCCTCTTATTGCTACCTGTCCCTACTTTTTTGGAATGTGTAGATCTCATGAAATCTAAAATGAGCCAATATTTGGCATGACATTTCAAAATGTCTCAGTTTCAACATTTGATATGTTATCTATATTCTATTGTGAATAAAATATAAGTTTACGAGATTTGTTAACTATTCTATGCCTTTTTTACTCACAATTTGTAGTGTCCCAACTTTTTTGGAATTGGGTTTGTACAATTTATATATATAAAAAGAACAATTCTTTTTAATTTTTGTTATTTTATACTTTTTAATATTTGAGATGTACTGCATTTATTATCCTTTAAGTTACTTCATTTTTTTATCATATTTAAATCCACTGTGCAAAATAAATAAAAATGTTAGCAGTTATTTTGTTGCAGGAGCTTCTTTCTTTTTGCTAGAAATTAGAAAGGAGGGGAGGCTGACTCGGTGCTGATGTCTGCCTGAGTTTAAAGTGTGTGCAGTCACACCGAGTGAGCTAATGTTAAGTTATTTTTAACTCACAAGGGAGGAAATCCCTCCTGCATACTGAGAAAACTGATGCTGCCTTTATAGAGATACACACACGCACAATTTGTAGCATCAGACAGATGCTACAACAAGGCCACATTAGATTCTCACTGGGACAAATATAGCCACTCAAATGAGGGAGAGAAATAAACATGTCAGAGACCAAGACAGAGTTGTTTCAAAAGTGTTGTTGTTTCGCATATATAATCTTCTCGATCTTCTATATGTCAGACAATTTACCACATGAGATTTACCACAATAGCCACTGGAGTTTCACATATGCACCATTATTCAGTGAAAGTCACTGATGTATTTGCTGTTCCCTATTCTGGCTGCTTTCTGTGTTGCTTGGCGGACCTTTGGAAGGACCCCCCTCCCCCCACTCCTTTTTTGTCCAGCTTGCTGTCTAATGAAACAATTGTTTGTGATCTTGAATTTCTTTGAATGTGGGCAGGTTTGCTTTGGCTTTGTGTAACACCAGGGCCAGATGTTTAAATGTGTGTTGTGATGTTCATTCCAGCTCTGGCCTTCAGCTGGCGTGCACCTTCCCCCTGCTCCAGCATTATCGCCAGTTTCTTAAACAAGCTTGCAAACCCGCTCGCATTACACCAAGAGCCAGTGATTACTCTTAATCAAATGCATCATGTTCTATTAGATCATTTTCTGTTGTTATTGTTTTGTGAATTGACCTCATTTAGTTACTCAACCCTCATCAAAACCACATTTATGGCTTTCCTACAGTTGTTTTTTGTGCTTTAGACTTAGACATGTACGTTGTTTTTAATGAATGAAAGACTGAATTCTTGCTTGAACCCAAGGGCGTAACTTTGGGTCTACCATTGGGGGGGTTAAACTCGCGGCATATTTATTTATTTATTAATTTATTGTATTATTTTCTTGTGTAAAAGGTAACATGCTAATTTGCATAATTTAATTATGCAATCCCCCCCAAAACGGGTGTATTGGAGCAAACAGCAGTTACAATTCAGTGACATTGGTTCTACACAGTCCCTGGCACCCTCTGGCTTTACCTCATAGGACACTGGCAAACGAACATCTAGCCAGCCAACTCCAGTCAACAAAACAAATCATCAGCTAACTCAGTGTTTCTCAAACTTTTCTGCCATTCCCCACTTCAGAGGTAGGAAAGGGTTTCGAGCCCCACCTGTCCCCAATCACCCCAACAAAATGTTAATAAACTAGGCTTTAAGTTTAACTGTTAAAATGTATTTTATTAACATCACATTTTAAAAACTTAACATCAAATAACAGCATTAAAAATTTTCAAATAAAGAAAATGAAAGTGCAATTATATTATCACTTTGCATGAAATAAGACTCAAAATTAGATTAAAAAATAATAATAATTGTGTTTGCATTTAGCCTCTGATAACATCAATACAAGTGTGGACTAACATTAACCTAGTTGTGCTTTGATTCATTTTGACACTTTGCAAAATCCATGCAAAAAGAACAACAAAAAAACAAACAAACAAACAAAAATAAAAATAATCTCAAATTGAACCAGAGGTGGTAAATTCCTAATAATGTACGTATTTTTTTAGGTATTTTAATAAGATAGATACCTAAAATACGTTGCGCATACAGCTCAAGTAATGCGATCGTTATAAAGGTGTTTGAACAACAAAACACATCCACTTGCACATATTTGACAATCGGAATATCAGATATATCCTGTTATAGCTAACACATTTGTGAAATTTTGAATAAAAAAGGAAATAAAAGCAGATCATCAGTCATTCAGCACTATTGTGGCTACGGTGTGACAAGCAATGAATGGCGTGTCTCCATGGGAACCATAAAGCGATACTACGATCAATAACGGTAGCCTTGAAATACTTTTAAACTTACGTGTGAAGAGGTTAAGTAACGTCAAGGCTTACATTTAAATGTGTCTTTGTTTTGAGTGTATGGTCAATAAATAACGGAATTAAAAAGATGGGCACAAAACCTGTTTGTCATGTTTCTATTCCCCACACTTTGAGAAACGCTGAGCTAACTTAACAGCTAACTTAAGGGTACCTCCGTTTGGTCAGGATTTTTTTAAGGGTACCTCCGTTTTTTTCTTTTTTCTTTTTTTTTGGCTGGTGTCGACAAACAATGAAAAATCGTTGTCTGGCTGCCTTTCAGTGTCCTTTTCATCTTTCCGTCAGCTTTCTCCAACCATTCATCCCATCGACTGCGCAAAATAGTGAACAAACTTGGTACAGAAAGCGGGTTGGGTAATACCAGAGACTTTGGTAATACCAAATCGGTGCGGTGGGCGGGGGGGTACATTACAGATTATTTAAAATATGATACTATCTTTCTTGCTGGCAAATGAAATTAATAAAGAAAATGAACAAAAGTATTCATTCTGAATATTTCATATCTATTTTAATCTGAATGATGTGATGATATTGGGGGGGTTATATTAGCTGGATCTGATTTTTGGGGGGGTCATGACCCCCGTAACCCCGTGCAAATTACGCGCATGCTTGAACCTCAGTGTTTTAACCTATAGTCCTTGTCAACGTTTCCCTTGGGATTTTGTTGTGAAATATTCTCTGTCCACCTCTGTCTTTTACTGTAGTGTGCTTTGGCCATCCTTATTGTGACCTGAATTCCCTTAAATTACAGTTCGGTACCTTGTACAGGTGTTTAAAGGTGCTGAGCTGGCGTTCTGCAGGATGATACCAACATGGTTTGTGTGTCTTTTTCTTCTTCCCATAACAGAAAATGGGCATGACGGAAGATGATAAGAGAAATTGCTGCTTGGTGGAGATTCAGGAGACAGAGGCAAAGTACTACAAGACACTGGAGGACATTGAGAAGGTGAGTGGAGAGCATAGAAAGATTTAGAGCTGAAGAGAGAGGAAATGAAGGCCTGGAATTGGGTCAAGGTCTTGATAGGGTTCTCTGCGGATAGTGCGGTAACTCAAAATAGATGGAGAGAGAGGACAAAAGATGACAACTGAGCTCTAGGTAACAATTGTTCTTAAGTCAACTTGAAATTTAAACTGAATTTTACTTTTACTTTCATAATACAGTGAGTGCATAATTATTAGGCAAGTTGATATTCTGAAATTTTTTGTCCAAGCACATTTTACCAATTCCAAACCACATCAATCTTAATAACTACTATAAAAGTTTGAATTTAATAATTTATAATTTTGATATATAATTGTAAATGAAGGCTGGAAGTAAAAAACTCAGGTGTGCATAATTATTAAGAAGGTTTTCTTTTACAGATAAAATGAGCCAAAAAAGAGATTTAACTCAGACGGAAAGTAAAAAATTATTAATTGCCCATGATAGAGATGTAATACTAATGCAATACTAGAATTTGCACAGTTAAGGCAAGACCATTGGACAACGAAATGCTTATTAGGTCAGCATGAAGATGCACATTAATTTTATCCTCTTATCCCACTTTTTCAAGAATTTATCTTCCAGAATCTGGCAAATGAAGTTTTGGGGGTTCATTTTTGGTCCATCTCCTATCATGAAAAGTCTGTCTTGCAGAGATGTACTAAAAATGAACTCCTTTGTCTACACCAAAAAAGTACTTCCTTTGCCTACAGGGCAGAAATGCCATGCACTGTCCACAAAGTGAGAAATCATGTTCGTTTTGTAAATCAGTGCTGTTTGCATGACATTGAATCTCGCCCTGGAGCTATTGCATAATGCACTCATGCTTGTATGTAAAAACTGTACAAACTTGAATGTGTGATGTTTTCTTTTGCACTGTTTCCAATTGTGCTGTCACACACTATAGTACACACAGAATTTGAAGTGTGACAAAATAAGCCATTGTACTGTAATTAGAGGTGATGAATCCCTGCCAAAACAGTGAGAGATCATGCAGGTTTCATATTCCAGACAGAGGTTTTGTTTACTGATTATCGCTTGATTAATTTCTTCCTAATTAAGTCAAACATGTCAGTGTTGCTCTGAAATCCCTTTCTGCTTTGCAACTGAAAAAAATAGATGCATTTGCCAGGATTAATATCTTTGAACAGCCTGCCCGCAGCCATGCTAGACAAATATTATTTGACTTTTGTTTGTCAGAGACCAAACCACAACATGGTGTACGCAGTCTTATTACCTGTGTTTGATTGTATGCTTTGACTTTTAGTACATTTAATAAATGAATTGAATTACATGTGCCATTTCTGGAATTCAGTTCAGATTTTCTGCTAAATATTATAGGACATTTATGGGAATTTCTTGTCTTTTACCTTTTTAGAATTATATGAGTCCCCTAAAGCAAGTGTTAACACAGCAGGATATGGAGGCCATATTTGTGAATTTAGAGGTGAGTGATCATTTACTGTATACATTTACCTTATTTTTGTAGTAACTTAAATGTTGACTTTACTGATTATATAGGTTTTGCTTTTTTAAAAAATTGGGTTTCATTTTTTTTTTATGATAAATGTTAAGATATACATGTCTTAAAACAATTTAAAGGTTTACATTTTGGCAACGCAGACAGATGGGCAAAAGCTTGTGTCTGACAGCAAATGAATAATTCTGATAGGGCAAAAGTATGATACAACAAATGGATAATGCTGTGCTGACAATTCTTGGCAACTCTTATACAGGACATCATTAAGGTCCATTTTGCTCTGTGGAGGGCCATTGACCTGACAATGGTGAGCGGGGGCAATGGCTTGGGAAAGATCTTTTTGGACTTCAAGGAGAGGTCAGTACCTTGATGGAGTATTTTGGTTTATCACACTCAGTACTGTTACAACATATCTCCCTTTTGTCAACACCTTAAGCCTCTGTTGAGCTGAAATGACCTCAAGTGAAGGAGGCAAATTCTTGCTGTTGTCACCTTAAGAAAATCCAAGACACCAGCAGGGCCTGACTGCAGCAGCCCAGCTATTTTAAAATAAACCCTCATCAGAGCCCAGGACCCAGAGGGCTTAGAAAGAAAATAGACCTGGCTGCGAGAGTCTGCTGCCTTAGAGCTGAACGCTTCCTGTTTTGAGTAGTCTTTTTTTGTCTCCTGTAGCTGCTGTATCAAAAATCAATAACCAGATAATAGAGAATGTTTTAGCTACTTTATCCACATTGGATGACAGATACCCAGGGGCTTTAGTAAAATCATAACACCATTTAATCTACCGAAGGATTTAGCCAGTTGCAATACAGTCTCTTTCTTTTTACAGGTAATTTTTTACATTTGTCTTTCTAAAAACATAACTTTCATAAAAGGGCATGACCTTAAAATAGCATTTTTCCCCAAAATTTAAATTGTCATTTACACAACACTGAACCCCACTGACTTTTGCTGAAGAAAAAAAACATTGAGACACTTTTCAAAATATCTTCTTTTGTGTGTGCCTTTAATACTGCACTCTCATTCACACAGTGGATAATATTAAGATGCAGAGGAATCAGTCATATTCTGACTGATGTTTGATTCATTTGAGTGGCTATACCTGGTGTACTCCAGGTCACTGGTCTGGGACCGCTGCTGATTCAGCTCAGTAATGTGCAATTTCCCTGCATTTCCCTTTGGATTGAGAAACACTGAAGCCTGACTAAGTGACAGGCCCTGTAACAGTCAGCTTATTCTAGTAATGCTACACTGCATTAAACACTGTCAGGCATTACTGAGACCCTCTGAATCCATATTTCTGTATAAGAGTTCTGCTCTTGCTGTGCTCAGCACAATTGCTGTTTTTTATCCCAAATGGGACCTACTTAATAAAACCAAGTAGGTGTAACACAAAATTATGACCGCACTGCAATTAGAGTTCATGCATCCTCAGAGATGAGAACTTCTCTAGTGTTCTGGTTTATTAAGCAGCCAGATGACCTTGCAGTAGTATCTTAGGAATTAACGTTGCTGCAATTCTTGGATCATGATCTCCAGGGACGCAGTGTTTTCAGACACGTCTTTGTTATACTCGCAGATTTTGAGGAAGCCAGTGTTCTAGACTTGGAGCAACTTTACTTCAGTGGACATTTTTGAGCTTTTTAATATCACAAAAATTATTTTAGACTTGCATCAGATGTAATTCAAGCCTGATATTAGTGTATATCTATGATCTGAAATGGACATTGGATAAAAGTAAATATAGTAAACTCAGCAAGCTTCCAAAATGTCCTTGTATTTGAACTATTGTTCACTTAAAAATGAAAATTCTGTAATCTTTTATTCATCATCTTGTGGTGAGCATCTTGTGTGAGACACAATTCAAAATACATTAAGTAATGCAGACATGTTTGGAATGATATAAGTTTAAGTTGAGTACTGTAAATGATGAGAACATTTAAATTTTTTAGCTCAACTATTGCTTTAACCCTCTGGAGTCTAAGGGTATTTTTTGGGCATGGAGAAGTTTCGTCATGCCCTGACATTTGTGCTTTTTTCAGTTTCTTATAAATATCTAAATGGGTAAAGACTAATCTCACTGTAATCAGCACAAACTGGGCTATAATAATATGTGAGCAGCATGTATGTACATGATTGTGTTTTTGAGAAAAAAATGTTATGCGTGGTTAAAGAAAACCTGAAAATGTTAAATCAGTTGAATTAGGCCATAAAACACATACAGAACATTGGTTCCTGGGACTTTTGAGAACTGGAGCTTGTAGCCTAGAATTTTTCTTTCTAAATTATGTGAAAATCATCTTGTTTACTCACTCACAGAAAACAACAATAATTGTCTAAATTTTCTAAGACACTTTTTGTTGGTAAAAGTCATATGCGAGTAGGCGTCGACTGTCATGAATATCATTGTGATTTACACCTGAGAAGACAAAGACCCGAATAATGAGCTGCATAATGAGCCTCTCAGTCAGCTGTGTGACTGAGAGGGAAGAGTTACAAGAAAGAATGTGAGGACAAAATAAATGTATTATTCTAAATATATCTAGAATATATTTAATTATCCCACAAAATAATTAAATGTCCACTTGTGAGTGCAGTTAAACAGTTTATCAGGAACAATCAAAGCTGTCTTTCAAACTGAATTGAAGTCCAGTCACACAATCCTTCAGAAATCCTTTTAACAATTTTATTTTCTACAAAAACATTTATTACAAAAATCTACATTTATTATTATTATTAATGTTGAAAAGAGCTGAGAATAATTTTTTCAGGTTTTTTAGGGGAGATAAATTAAAAGAACAGCATTGTTTGTTACATTTGTTACAGTTAAATTTATTTGTTACATATATATTATTTACATCAAGCTTTTGAATGGTATAGTATTGTATATTGTTATTGAAACTTCATAATATTTCACTTGATTATACATTTAGTCAGGAATTATATTTTGGAAAAAGTCTTAACTAGTAAAATCTTTACACGTTATGTGAAAACTAGTACAAGTATATAAATAAATAAAAAGAGACAGATGATCTCTGCTTAATAAAGCGCTTTATTCTTTTTTTTCAGAGGAAATCCAAATATCAAATCCTCAACCACATCATATCTTTTTGGGGTGAATTTTGTCTTATTCCTCTCATAGCGAAGCAAACAGTAAAATAAAAAGAACAGTCCAGCTGCGTTGTCTTCTGTTGTGTGGGCGTATTCAAGCCGCGTGTTTCATTGAAACATTAGAATTTGAATAGAGCGTTCAGCGCGGGGCGTGGTCACATTAGAAGATAATGAAGAGAGACGTGAAAAACGAACATCGGGTTGTTTTCATATGAATTACTTTATTACAGAATATTTGTTTCTTTATTTTATAACTGCACATTTGATATGTTTTGTTATTATGTCTGTATACAAAAAAAAAGTAGACCCTTTACAGATTCGATTGATGTATTGCTCTTATCTGTACGATCAAAACTGAAAGTGTAATTTAAGTTATTTTTGGCGTTATCAGGAGAAAATGCCTCATAACGCCTATACACATTAATCGACTTCAGAGGGTTAAGGCTACTAAGTGTGGTTTGTTTCTAGTTTTCAGTTTTTCTAATAGTCAAATCTGTCATTATTTGCTTTTATATCAATAACTTGCATTGCTATAATGTGCAAGATGCTCAAGTGTTTATTTTGTGTTGACTTTAAAGTCCTCAATATGCCCTTTACAGCAGCCACTTGTTCTAATGCACATTAAAGACTTTCTCTTTTATCTTCCTCTCTGCTTTATACATCTAATTTATCCTCCACTTGAGTGCTTCCATAGATATCTTATCTCTCTGGTGGGTAAATGACTTCTCCAAATGAGAATTACAGTATAGGCTCTTGCGAGAGGAACTGAGACTTTGTTCTGCATCAGATTTATTGAATACTGCAGCTGCAGAGAGCATTTGCATTCTCACAGGGAGAGGCTGATCTCTACATTACTGTGATGTAGGTAATGATAATCACAGGTTCGTTTTCAGTAATGACAGCACGCTCTGACGAAAATCTCTCTCAAAATGTTCTGTAAGATCTAAATGTTTTCTTTAAACTCCTGTTAACTGAAGCAAACCCACTCAGAATGTTTAATGCTATTTACAGTTGTTTAAGTTGGTGACAGGGATAGATTGCTTCCAAAAAAAAAAAGCACGGAAGAGAATAGAAATTGAGGAGACAGCCCTATTGTTTCCATTTGTCAGTTTGCATAGACAATTGGCCCATTACAAGGCTCTTCCTCGAGCCCAACGGGCAGCATCACGCAGAGTCGGCATGACAGGAACGCCTCTCTCGCCTGCACTCTTTTGTTTATGTAATTCTGAGCCTGTCATCTCATTGAGCCAGTCTTCCGTGGGTGCCCTCACTAACATGCACTTTGGCACGACATTACAGTGGTACGTCCCTGTTCTGACACGCATGGCCATTTCTCTGTCTTATCACTGAACATTTTTTCTTTCTGCTTAATTTTATTTCTTTCCTCACCTCTCTGCCTGTCTGTATTGCGCATCACCATCAATAATTTTATCTCATGCTCACTTACTCTGTTCTCTTTGAATTAGCTAATTCTCAGTCTCAAAATGTGGTTGACACTATGCAGGAAATAGCAGTCTAATAAGAAAAAAGTTTTTCCTCATAATGAAACCTGACAGGACATATTTACATTTGGTGACATTAAGCATTAAATAATGCTGAGTATTTTTGGCAAATTATTCATTTGATTAAAGCAGAGTTGCGTCATTCGCCTTTGTAATTATTCATCTGATTGGCATGTTTCTGTTTTTCATTATGGGATGCAGTCCCTCTCTCTTTCCTTTCAACAAAGAGAGAAATGGCCAAGGGATTTGGCCGTTGTGCGGCTGCTATCTTCCACACCTCCGTCCATTGCTCCAAAAGCCCAGCTGCCTTTAATTAATTTTGTTATCTCCACTTGTAAGTCCCTGTGACCTTTTGCGGCGCTGCGTTCCATAGAATGAAATAATTGAGAAGCTTTTCATGAGCCGTTGATACTGTGAAGGGCATATTGAAGAGCGAAATTCCCCCAAAAAAATCATCAGGCTGTTTTCTAAGACACCACCTCAAGAGTGCAAAGCAAATCACAGCTTTTAAACTGTGATAGAGGTCGTTAAAGTCTCAAATGGGAATGTTTTTGTAGTGTTATTTCCGAAATAATTTATGTAATATTGCCAGATTGAGCTCAGAGTTGCTGAGGAACATTATTAGTTGGTTTGCGTTGATATTAAGCCACTATTCAATTCACTTCGTGCGTGCTGTGTTAGAGTGAAGGTGAGGGGTCTTCAATGCCTCATGTCAGAGACTATTACATCTCTCACCGGCCTGTCACTTCCACTTTGCTTTGCATTTTCCTTGCTGGCCTGGGTCTTTTCCAATGGACAGATAGAAGCTGGAAGGAGAGCGTCTATACCAAATTGTATTTTCTGTGAAATAACATGCATGACAGCTTTGCCATAATGAGAAAGCTGGTGCGGCGGGTGATAGCACCGGAAGAGAGTTGAATTCAAAGAGCACGTGTTTACACGCCAATGGCACAGGCTTTCACCCTGGGGAATATTCACACTTAAGAAACCCAGGGCTCTCTCTCTCTCTCTCTCTCTCTCTCTCTCTCTCTCTCTCTCCTTTTCAATCACATCCCACCCTCATAGTCTGAAGTGCCAAAAGAGGAGGAAACCAGGATGAACTTTTAGAGAAGAGACTGAATAGCCTTGACTGTTTTGCCATTGCAGTTGTCAGTATGTTGCATGTCTAAGGTTGGCTGGCGTCATAAAGCTAAGAAGACAGTGGCAACACAAATTGCAACATTTCTTTTCATTTCCACACCTTTCTCTTACAACTCGTATGCCTTGGGGAGGTGGAGGCCAAGTGTTTAGCACTCCAAGCTGGATCAGTCAACAGAATTGTCTTCATGAAAAAGCGCATTCCTTGAGGCTGCACTGCTTAATGTGCATTGCTTCTGCTTGTTAACATGTTTCACTTCTACTCTGATTGCATTTAAACACATAATTAATGGGTCATTAAAGAGTGATCTCCGTTGCACACTGATGTATGTCCTAAATATACAACCCAGAATGAAAGAGCATTTGCAGCCTTCCTAATCAAATATGTTCGATGGATGTGTATGCCACACTTCACAACATTATTTCTAGTACTTGTAAGTTTTTTTTTCATTGTTAATGGGATGTTAGCCAATTTAATACCATTAGATGCTTAGCACAGATGAACAAAGCATGGTCTGAGTGCATGCATGAAAGAACATCCATTTGAGCACCATGAATGGATAATGGAGATGGAAGGGAAAAATCATAGCTATCCATAAACCTTTCAAGTACAGGTAGGCACAAATGAAAGCCTGATTTGTATCTGTGCTCTGTTTTCTTGTCACACTCTCAAAGCACACATAGAGGGCCTCATCTCATACAGCATACAAACACCCAATTGAGTTCTCTTTCACATATTCTTGCACTTGAATGGACAGATGCACACAAAATTATATCAAATGTGTGCGTAATCAGTTCATGTCTAAAGTGAACATGCACAACTGAGAAAACAAATTATAGATGTGTGCCACGATATTCAATTAGTGCATTCAGTCTAATAGTGACAGCAGCCTAATAACCTGCTGCTGTCTGTCATTAATGTTAAGACAGAGAGAAAATCATTCACTGCTCCTGATTGAAAAACTCGTAGATTTAACAAAGATTCATATTTAATTTATACAGTGAGGTCTATGCAGTGTTATTGTACATTACAGTTTCTGTATCTGAATACTTCTGTTAGAATTTTTTGTATTAGAAGTATTTTTTGATCATCCAAAACATTTTTGTGATATGTTCCATCCCTAGTACAACAATTTTCAATTTTTATTACAATTTACAATTTTCTGGTTTAAAATATTTTTGTTATGCCAAAGCTTTGTTAAAGATTTTTTTGTTAAAGTTTTTTTTTTAAATTAGTAAAAAGTTAACAAAAAGTAAAACAATGTCATTTTTTAAATGTGATTTAAAATGTAAACATTTGATGCATATAATACCTTTTAATGCTATATAAAGACACTTTATGTGAAGATTCTCATTCCATTATTCTTGCATTGTTTCAAGTGTCCTACAATAAAACACCCTCTCTCCCTCGCAGTCCATTTTACGAGGCACCTGAAACATTTAATCTGGAAATTGCCTTGTAAAGAAGACCTTCATGTTCAATTATGCCTGTGACATCTGTTATTACAGCTAATTCCCGGCACCTGCTCCCAGATTTTCAATATGCTGTTGAATGTGCGTTTTGGCTCATAATTGAGCGGGGCCACCATTAATCTCCATCAGTCTATTTCCATGAGGAACCAAGCTGCCTCTCTTGTTCCAGATTAGCCTTTAATCAGGCCTGCTTAGTCCAAGGGCACGGAGGCCCAGACATTGAGCAGAGCAGCAGGGGAACACCCTTTTCAGCTCAAGAGTTTCAGTTAGTTTTGCACTCATTACAGTAGCAGATCTTAACGGGTGACTTGGATGTCAACATATAGAGGTGTGACACTTGGAGGCTGAATTGCAGACCAGATTGTAACACTTCAGAGACCACACTTAATGAGCTGGATTTGAGTTGATCTTCATCCTTTGATTCATTCGTCCTCATCCAGATGTATTTTGCCTTAAAGGATAATCCAGTTCGGATTTAGATAAAATGTATCTTGCTTTGATCGGACCACTTTTCTTCTAGATTTCATCTTTTTTCTTTGGGGTTCTATAGGATTACAGGTAATTTCATTCTTCTGATCAAGGATAACTAAGTAATGAGTATTATAGAGTGAAATTGTTTTAACCATGAACACAGTTAAGAGGCAGGCAAGCTGAGAGCATCCAAGGGTTTGAGCTTGCCAACTGTGCCGGTGTCCTACTTAAATCAGAGGCAGAAATCTGTGCCACACGTGGGACCATCATCTAGACGAGATGACTTTGAGCTGCTTCCAGAATGTGCTGATCACTATCAGGAGTCCATTGTGAAATCTAATAAACGTGTCTTGATGTTCTCAGGGGCCAAAATTAACTTATAAAGAGAGCACAGCAGATATAGGTCTATAATGAAATTATGTAACACTAACTATCTGTTTATCACATGTAGCACAGATTTTTTTTTTTTTTAATGGTTTCAAAGATTTAGATAAAACTGAAAATAAACCTAAAAATTCTGTAATTTTTGTCTTATTTACTGACCAAACCCAAATTACAGTACATCTGTTGTTTTCTATTTAATGAAACAGAGTCTGAATATTGAATGGCATTGCAAAGTCTTTGTATCGATCTTTGATCTTTCTTTTAAAGACTCCTGATCTACGGCCAGTACTGCAGCCATATGGAGAACGCTCAGAAGACACTGGATGAGCTGATTGCCACACGGGAAGATGTCAAATGTAAAGTGGAGGTATGCTCTTAACATTTCTCTTGTACATTCTTAAAGTGTCTGTGGCATATTGATGTTTCAGGTATGCAGTCTTGTACATATACACAAGCATTAATTATTTGAAAAAATTAAGATGTTTATACATTTTGTTTAAAGATGTTTCTTATGCTCACCTAGGCTGCATTTATTTAATGAAAACCCATTAGAATAGTTATATTGTGAAATTTTATTACAATTTAATATAATTGTTTTCATTTTAATATATATTTGATGTTGTTTCTGTCCATTCTATTTCTTTGTTGACAAAGACGAATTTTCAGCAGCAACTACTCTACAATTGTCAGTTTGTTAACTTTCTTTTGATAATAATAAAAAAAAAAAAAATATATATATATATATATATATATAAATATTCAGTATGCTTTTAACTGCTGGGACTGGATCACTGAGTCAGTGTGAACTTGGTCAGTGTGAGCTGACGGCTGAAGGACTTGAATCTATGGCAGCTTTCATTGGCCAAGGCCCGCCCATGAGGCCATTTGTCCGACATGTCCAACATCCAATCATAGTTCGTTCTGTTCAGCGTCACATTTCGGGGTGTGGAAATGTCACACAATAACAGACCGGTGAGTAATACTCTCGGACGTATTTTAAAGATTCTGTGCAGCGAACTTTAAATATTTGACTTTTTGAAAATCCAGCATTTAGGTGATGCTGATAAGCACTCGTCGTCACAGTTGTCAACTCAACGGCTTTGTTCTTTCATGAGGTGGTTTGGTGCCACAGCATTTTTGTTTCTAGGCAGAACGTTAAAGAACGCGACACAAACATCTCCCGGAAATCCTGTAAAATTCAACCAATCCGATGACGACTTTGACACTCCTGAAGTGTTTCCACTTTTGTGTCCCATATGCGTCAGACGTTTAGCCACCGGTCCATGAGTGTGACGTCTGAGGCTGAGACTAGTGTGAACTGAATCAATCTAATTAAAAAATAATAATTATGATTCAAGCATGTTTTTGTGAACTGGATTAATTAAATGTTTTTAAAATTTGAAAGGTCCAGGACACATTTAATGTTTTTGCAGTAAAAAAATGTGTGTTCCAACTTCCAAGGCAGTCGTGTGCATTTGAAACATGAGGGTGATGTAATTTTTTTTATCTTTAAGTGAATTAATAATGGTCAAAATCTACTAAACAACATGCAGGTCTCTCTGACTAAAACCATACTTCTCATCAGGGACACCGCCTCAAAGAGACTCTTTTAACAGCTCTTTCTCCCAGAGACCGCTCCAGTGGTCAGCCCAGCACAGCGTTCTCTCAACAGACTGCTGTTGACAGTTTTGGGACATGAACTAATTTTGCTCTACTAATGCAGCTCAGGACTGCAAAGACTACAGTGCTGTTTTTGTGCCTGCCAGTCTGAGGCAGTGTGGCTTACTTGAATGACTCCAAAAATAAAGACTGGCAAAAGAAGCCATTATTTCCACATGGGACTGAAGGATATTTCAGATGAAATCACAGCAACCGAAATTCTAGGCATGCTTGTTGACAAATTCACCAAATTATCGTCCTTTTATCTCACACACAAGAAGGGCCCTGTAATTGGGTTCAGTCCATTCAGTGCGTGGTTATGAGACCTCTTGGAAAGAGACGAGTGGCTCTTGTAGTGGATTAGTCAGATATCCTTCATAAGGAGGGACGTGGAGTCACTGTTAGTCATAGAGATGATGAACCTCTTCCTCGGTCTACTCTGACTGTCAAGCGTGACCTTTGAGTAGTCTGTCCTCATTGCTTGCTTGTCATTTGAGAACAGGGAGGATAAAAATGAAGAGATTAACACATTAAGTGACGACCACTGTGCGGAGGAATCGTGCGGAGGAAAAGAAAACGTTGGTTTATGTGCAGTATACAGTTTATACACTTTAGACAAAATGAAATACATTTTCTATTTACCTAATAAATGTTTTTGGTCTTATTGTGTGTGATTAGGAACAATCAAAGCCTATTTCCATCTCAGAGTTAAAAAAAGATAATTGTGTCTAAAATATGAAATAAAGTCGCTTTGTGAGATACAGGGACCCTGTTATGAAACTTAAGTCATTAGCCTATATATAAATTCACAATTTTTTGTATATGTATGGATTTATTTAGGGTGGAAAAGGATTTCTATAATACACACTATTCCAAATGAAAACATGTTTTCATAATCACTAATACAAATGTGGAGAATAATATCACTAACCAATAATATCATAAATCCAGTCAAATCTTAATGGATAAAATCAAGTCTTGCCTTTTATTATTTAATTATTTTTCTTACAAAATATGTCACGTTCCAGAAAGCCTTGTCATCTTTAACAATTATGTCTTGTTAAATTCCACTTGGTTTTTATTTGTGCTGAGATTTTCCTTTTAAAAACTGCTGACCTGTTGAAATAATCTTCCTCTGCAGGAGTGTACCTTGAAGGTCCAGGAGGGGAAATTTAAACTGCAGGATCTCCTGGTGGTCCCTATGCAGAGGGTCCTCAAATACCACCTTTTGCTTAAGGTGAGAGCCACCTTCAGCATTACTATAAGCTCATTAAGCAACCTGTTCAACTTCCATTTATTCCAATTTAAAGTTTTAAAACAGCAGTACCTTGCAAACCCCCAAACCCTATAAAACATTCAGATCATTTTACCTCATCCAACAAGACCCATGTGGCTCTCTACTCTGCCCAGCCACTGCTAATAGAGATCATGTATAAAACAGGACGCCCTGCATGATACAAACCATCATTAATTCACAACACGCATTAATTATGTATACGGAGAGAAAGACTGTGACGTGTGACAGACGGCCAGGATACATCGGTGAGGGAAGTGAGCATTGGGAGGTGGATACAGTGACACTGTTGAAATCAGCCATGCTTAAATCATATTTTCCGCAGCCCATTTCATACACTCAAACCCAGGGTTGCTGTGTAGCCTGTGTGTGAGTAGTGCTTGAGATTGCATGTGCTTGTTTATTAAAAAGTTTGCTAATTCTAACTAGACCTCCTTCTTTTAGGGACATCCACATTTGATGTCATCAGTTAAAAAAAGATATTTAAATATATATTTTATAATAGATATTTAATAATTACATGCATTCAATCAAGCATTTCACATGTTTTAAATATATATAATTTCTTTACCATTATAATAATGTATTTTTAGAGTGAAATACCACCATAAACAGGCACAAGTCTTGCATGACTTATCATTATGTTTTCTGTCCACAGGAGTTAGTAAGTCACTCTATGGACCGCCCAGAGAGACAGCAGCTTAAAGAGGCACTAGAAGCCATGCAGGTTTGAACTCTTTTATGACCATCATATACACTTAATAGCCTAATAGAGTGTTTGATGTCAATAGATTGGTTGTAATATAATTATCTCTAGCATAATGTTTAATGTGTAATTATCTCTGGGACTTTTGGGGGATGAGTGGCTTGGATTTTTATTGTTGCCTTTGTCTGTCTGTCTGACTTTGAAGGACCTGGCAATGTACATCAATGAGGTGAAAAGAGACAATGAAACCCTGAAGAAAATAAGTGAATTTCAGAGCTCAATAGAAAATCTAGTAAGTGTTCATGAAGTTGTGCGATACACTGGAATGATGTGAAAAATGCAGGAAGAGGTCATACATTAAAGGCCATTAATAATGATTATGTAGCTGTTTGTTAGAAAGATATTTGCCTGTACATGAAATGATATCCAAACATATAATTCATATTCAGTGGCCTACCTCTTTCTGTTGAGGTATCCATATAATTTTCAATGCAGAGAACATGGAATCAATATTTAAGCATTTTTATATTGACTCTAATTCATGGTGGCTTCACGAAAAGCTTCTATGAGGATTGCATAAATATAGTTGGTCCCCTCTACTGTGTCAATTGAAAGACTTATGATGTCTGAGAATGTGCACATTTCAGCATTCTGGCCAATTCCTCTTTATCCCCAAACATTTAGTTTTTTACAAGCCTCCACCTGCCCCCCGTCTGTCACTTCTGTTCCATAAATAAATCCTGAAAGCCTCCAGGCCACGAGCACTGGCAGGATGTATTTAGGATTGTGTTTAAAAAGGAATGAAATCAGTGTATCCTCTCCTGGTAGCTAATGTAGGAATAAGTGTATCAGCTCTGTTTTATTTATGTGAGGGTCTGTGGTGCAGATGACGCCCGCGGCTAAACATCAATGAGCCAATGAGGCATTGCACTTACGGACAAAAGACATTCACTGTGGACTTTGCCTTTAATAGCTCCTAATATAGCAGCAACTGTAGCATAATAGCCTATATATACAGTTGCTTTTATGTATGGTAGTATGTACCTTTCATTTGACAGTAGCATCAAAGAATATTGCATAAAGTCATATTCTGTTTCTACAATATGCTGTTTTTCTCCCATTTTAAAGCAACAGTTGATATATAAACTAATGTTAAATAAATATTACAGAAATGTTCTTACAATAACAAAATACAACAACAGTACTGTATATGGAGCTGTATTGAAATATTTTGCAATAAAGAACTCTTTTGATATTTTTTTTCACACAAACAAATGATCAGAAAACAACACTGACATGCAAAACAAGAAAATCTAAACCAAAACCTTTAATGTGCTTGAAAAAAAGCTTTTGAATCAAACTTTGAGGAAAATAATCATTGGTTTTGCTTGCAGAAATGTTCTTGGGATGCAAAATAAAGACAAAAAAATATCCCTATATCTATCCATATTTTTGCAATTCCATTTGATGCATTTAAAATTGACTTATATTTTCCTGTAATATTCCATATTTCATACAGGGACAAGTGACACTTAAATGTATGTCACGAAGTAATTTATATGCCAGTAGAAGTGTATTAACTGCTTGTGTGTGTGTGTGTGTGTGTGTGTGTGTGTGTGTGTGTGTGTGTGTGTGTGTGTGATTGCGTCATTCACAGCAGGTGAAGTTAGAGGAATACGGCAGGCCGAAGATTGATGGAGAGCTTAAAGTGTGCTCTATAGTTAACCGAACCAAACAAGACAGGTACGACTGCACATTTATTATGTTTTCATATGCAACAAAAACAAATTGTGTTATCTTTTTTCTGTTTTCTGTACCTAGATACATCTTCCTGTTTGATAAAGTTGTTATTGTTTGCAAGAGGAAAGGATATAACTACGAGTTAAAAGAGATCATCGAACTTCACTTCTACAAGATGTCTGATGACCCTATGAATAACCGTGACATGAAAAAGGTGAGAGGCCTTTGATCCGCCAGCCATCAGGCCTGTTTCAGAATAAATATACCTGATTATATTGCTTCTTTCAAATTGATTCAGTCAATGATATTTATGTATTGCGTGTCATTGGTGCAAAGGCAAATGGGACAATCTGATCGTTTGCTTGGTGAATAGCACAGATGGATTGCTTTCATTATACTTTTGTCCTTGAGTGATAAAGCATGATGCTCATAATTTCAGCCAATCAGAGGTAATGCACTGCTCTCTTTGGTGCTCTAGCATGTGTATGTAAATGCAGAGAAGCCAATGCATTCTCCATGAATCTAACAATCAGGAATTTTTGCATGTATATGAGAATGCATGTGTAACTGGATGTCTCTCTCTCTTTCTCTCCTTTTCTCTCTCTGCCTTCAATCTCTTTGCATGCCCACCAGTCGAGTGGAAAAATGGTAAGCTGAATGCTCATGTTCTCTAAGCATTGAGGTGCAATGATTGTGCCTTACACTGATCTGTTTTCTGTCATCTCAAGAGTTCCACAGCAGCTTTACACTGCCAGAATGTAATCATCATGTTTACAAATTGACAATTTAAGATTTTCCAAAGATGTCCTGTAGAATACACTTTTTCACATTTCAAGATGTTTTTTAGGGTTAGTTCCAAGACTCAGCCTCCTGCTCTCTCGTGAAACCAACGCACTTCTTAAACTGTAATTTGTCAACTGGCCGCTTGAGGCTGGCTGTAGAAGGGAGTCAGTCCCATAGACTCCCCATGTTAAAATACCTAACTTTACAGCAAGTAAAAACATGTTTACAGCCTGGTTCAAATAATGATATTGGTAATTATACCTGATTTTGACCTTACTGAGAACTGTGAGGGGGTGAATTTTTTTTATAACACATCCGTTTAAATTATATTAAGCCTTAAAGTTCTGCATAATTGAGGGCTTGGCCACTTAAGTGACAGGTGGATTGCCGCTGCTGACACTCTCGTCAAGCTAGGTGGGCATGGCTTCACAACCAGCTCCCGCCTTTTTGCTCATTTTCGATTATCTGGGAGTGACACGCTGCCAAGATGGCGACGGCCCTCTCCGCCAACTTTAAGATACAAAAAAGCTCTTCAGAAAACTGCGGGTGACATCACGGACACTACATCCATGTTTTTATACAGTCTATGGTTACTTCAACCATAAATGAAAATTTTCTTCATTTACTCACCCTCACGCTAATCCAAACCTGAATTATTATTTTTTCTTCTGTTGAACACAAAAGAAGATATTTTGAAGAATGTTGTGAGTAGCCATTGACTTCCATATAATTTTTTTCCTACTATGGAAGTCAATGGCTGCATTCTTCAAAGTATCTGCTTTTGTGTTCGGCAGAAGAAAGAAACTCATACAGGTTTGGAACAACTTGAGGGTGAATAAATGAAAAGAGAATTTTCATTTTTGGGTGACCTATCCCTCTGAAGACCCCATGTCCAAGTCAAATGAGAGTTTTGTGACTTTTATTTCACATCCAAAGCTTTAAGGGTCTGTGTTAGTGTAGCATTGACAAAATTAAATTCATATTTAGCAAATATACAATACCATGGAGAAGTTTGGGGTCAAAAGTTTTTTGAACCAAACAAATGATTTCTAGTAATGAGAGTGATCCTCTGACTAATGCTGAAGATTAGCAGTTAGTAAATTGTTGTTGACAGCATGACGTAGCTAAAACCTTTTGGCTGTTTTCAAAAAGTGGGGACAAGAAAAATGCCCCATCCAAACATCCTGTTTCAATAGAAAATTCTGTCTATTTCTGTCCACCTCCCCTTCCTTAATCAACCATCTTCTCTCCACCCACAGTGGTCCTATGGCTTTTACCTGATCCATCTGCAGGGGAAACAGGGCTTCCAGTTTTTCTGCAAGACAGAAGACACCAAGCGGAAGTGGATGGAGCAGTTTGAGATGGCCATGTATGTTAGAACCGCATCACTGTCGGAATTACACAGTACTTAGATTTTTTGATTGCCATATAACACTGATTTGATTATTAATCCACACAGGTCAAACATCAAACCTGAAAGAGCTACTGCCAACCAGCATAACTTCCAAATGCACACGTTTGAAAAGAACACCAACTGCAGAGCCTGTAAAATGCTGCTGAGGTGAGGGCTCACACACACAAATGCCACTTCTCTCTGAAATTACAGAGGCAGCTCAAGAAACAGGCTTCAACCCATGTTACTAGGCTACTGGTCTGACCTCTATTATATGAACTGCTTCACTGATTGGCTGTATTGACTGTGAACTCGTAGTGCACTGACCTAAATTTTCCACTCTGCAACACAGGTCAGTGTGCACAATGGCTGCTAATTATAACAGCTCTGCATTTCAATCTGTGTGCAAACTGGCCTGGGATTAGTTTGGATGTTGAATGTTGCCGCTTAGTTGTGCTGACACATGGAGTCACATGGGGTGATTGTTGTGGTTGTATTAATGCATGAAATGTTGGCTTCCAAAGCCAAGCATCACTGTTACAGTAGCTGATGCCTAGGATCTGTACAAGCCTCTAAATAAAGGGCACACCCTTAGTTCTGTGATTACATTAAGGTCAGGACCAGAACATAATTGTCTTTAGATGCTGTGCACATCACAATTGGTTTTCAAATACAGTATCTTTAGAACTGACTGTCCATACTATCAAGTGATAAAATATCTAATGTATCTGTTATAATAATGATGTTAAGTGTAAGTGCAAAGCCAACAGAAAACAGCTTGGAGTCAGCATTGACCAAGAGGATATAAAACTGGAAATTTAGTTGTGTTCAAAATCTCTGATTTGTTCACTATACACTACATAGAGAAGGTCACAGTTCACTATGAAAGTAAAAATTTGTAAATGAGTTAAAACAGGCATGTAAACATCAGCATTCAGTATGTTCTTGCTGTTCAGACTACCAAAAAAAAAAAGGATTGCAAAAAAATCTGGGGTTTTTTTGCCCCATGTCTGAACATATAGTAGATATGCAGCAAAAAGCAGAGACTTGTTGGAGGGCTTTTTAGATATGGACCAGCCAGCAATAACCCAAAAACACCTTAGTAACTGCTTAGCAATTCATTGGCAACAGCTTACTGTACAATGCCTTAGCAACATAGTGCTGAGTTATGCATGGGCAAACATCATTCAAAGCCATAATAAAATCTAGTTGTTTGGATGAATTTGAACTTAAGTAGGACCTCAGGAAATGAAGACAATTACATTTTTCATTGGTCGTTCCCCTACAGTAGCTGCATTAAGGCCCAGACAGTTTATCATCAGCATGTGTCTCTCACTCTCATTCTATCATTCTTTCTTTAGGGGTATTTTCTACCAGGGATACTACTGTGCACACTGTGGGACTGGTGCCCATAAGGAGTGTCTGGAGGTCATTACCATCTGCAAAATAAGTGAGTCTTTAAATAGAAAGCTGCTTCTCAAAGAACTACATGTATATTACATATGCCCTAATTAAAGAGGTCAGACCACTGACCATGCTCTCTCTCTCTTTCATTATTATTTCAGGTCCTCATGATTCGGTGAGTTTTTAGTGCCCTGTACTAATAAACTTCCAGCTCTCAGATAAATGAATAATACTCTCTCATTGACTTGAACCAAACTTTACTTCTTGATTTTTTGTTAACTTTGAAAAACACTTTAGGGATGTCTTAAATGAAGCCTGATCTGCTTATATAACAACTATGTTACACTTTGAAGTGAATTAAATCATAAATTCCCCTCTGTCTTTTACAGGAGCCAGGGCTTGCACAATCAGGTAAAAATATGAGTAAAATGTGATTTTTCTGTGATCCTAATGTGGTTATGTCAATATGAAAAATTTAGCTTCAGGCTGTTAAATGGAAATGGACCTCATTGAGAGCATATGCGTTTTAAGAAATTAACATCAGCTATCTGCTGCCATCTAGTGTATAGTTAACGCATGCAGAAAACGCAGACTGTGGGTGTTTCATAAGAATATGAATTATAAGCGTCCATGTACTTTATTCTTTGTGCAGTTATAAGCTTTTTCCCCTAATGCGTTCTTAAGGTCCAAAGATGGTGGCCATAAGAAATTACCATGGTACCCCTGCCCCACCAGGAAAGATGCCTCTCTGCTTTCAGACAGGCGAAGTCATTGAGCTCCTGAAGGGAGATCCAGACACATCATGGTGGGAGGTATGATATTATAAAATGAACATTTGCCATGTTTACATAGATAACCTGTTCGGTGTTGCAAATTTTACCCTTTCTATGTGCTATATTATAGTAAAAATAGCTGTAATCTTTAAATGAAGTGGAGTAATTGGTCAGTTGGCCCGTTTTAGAAATGATAGCATGGTTTTAAATTGTTGAAATTGATGTTTGTTTTTTTTACATGCCATTAACAGGTTGCCTTTGAACTCTGGTCATACTTAATGCAGTTTGTGAACCAGATGTCTTGGTTCTTTGGGGCTTGCTTTTCTTACTTCATTAATCTTTACCTTTCAATCATTGCATTTTCGTCTCAGGGCAAACTCATCCAAACCCAAAAGACTGGCTTCTTCCCCAGTTCCAGTGTGAAACCATGTCTAGACCCAAAGGTACAGGTTCATAAAAGTAAATTCAAATCAGTTTAACGTACATTTTTCTTAAAATATTCCTAATATTTTCTTTCTCCCAAATATATACATACTTAAATATTAGGCTGTGTTCTTCACTATTAGATATTAAACCAGCCCTTTTTGTCTCAAATCATTTTTTGATGGTTTTCTTCTCTACAGCCTTTCCAGTCATTTTCTAGCCGTCAGTCCTCCAGAGAGACAGATTACTACGTTTATCCCTGGTATTTCATCCTGTTATAGAACACATTGATTTTTCCATTCTTACCTTTTACATTACCAAGATACTATAAGATTTTGGTTTTTTATAATACACTGTTCAAAGTCTCATATTATATGTTAATAATACAATTAACTATACTGCTGTCATTTTATCTAGTGAAATTCGCATGGAATTGCATGTGTCATAAGTAGAATCGATGATGATTGATTAGCTTTAGTCTAATTGTGAGGCATGTTAAACCTTTATTGTCTTTTAATGAGGTAACGACCTCTGTGAGAGTTGCTATAATGATGTACAGGGTATTGAACGGTCTCATGAATGAGGTGTGTTTTCCCTCTGGGCTTCAGGTTTGCAGGAAACATGGAGCGACAGCAGGCCGACAACCTGCTTAAGTCTCACAGCAGCGGCACCTATCTGATCCGAGAGAGGACGGCGGAGGCAGAGAAATTCGCAATCAGCATTAAGTGAGTATTACAGGGAAGGCATGTATTCATGTCAGTAAAAGAACATTCTGTCTGTCTTTTTTTAGCATTTTGTCAATCACCATTGCTATGCATCTTTTAACAGATTTAACGATGAAGTGAAGCATATTAAAGTTATTGAGAAAGACAACTGGATTCACATCACAGAGGCAAAGAAGTTTGATAGCCTCCTGGTAAGAGAAAATACTTACTTGTTAATGTAAGTTAAAAGCATAAAAAGATTTTATTATGCTCGCAGGGTGAAGACTGCACATTTAACTCACTTTACACTACATACATCTGAAGTACTGATTTCTTTGCAAGGTTTACGTTGTACATATTTTCTTATACGGAATAAAAATATCATTCTTATTTAATACGTATTGTATTAAATATACACACTACCATTCAAAAGCTTAAGGGTCTATAAGATATTTTTTTGTAAAGAACTTTTATTCAGCAAGCACACATTCATTTGTTTAAAAAATGTGTTTTCGGTTTCAAATAAATGCTGTATTTTTTAACTCTTAATTCATCAAAGAATCCTGGAAATAATAACTTTATCATTATTTCCACAAAACAATTTAGCAGCACAACAGTTTTTAACGTTAATTACAGTACGAAATGTTTCTTGAGCACTAAATCTGCATACAAAAAGGATTTCTGAAAGACCAAGTGGGACTGGCTGCTGGAAATGATTAATAAATGCAGCATTGGTGAGCATAAGTGACTGAAAAATTCTTCTTAAAAACCACACTGACCAAACTTTTGAACAGTAATGAATTTGTGTATAAATCAAAATCTAAAAAGAGTGGTAATGTCATTTGAATATGTGAATACTAAATTGTGAATGTTATTTTTTTTTTCTTTTGTCTGTCTATAGCCATATGCTGCACAGCTGTGTCATGCTAATTTAGCTCTGATGTTGCATTTCACATACATAGAACCACAGCCTAATCTAAACCTTCATAAAACTATAACTTTTTAGTTATACATTTTAGTTTACCAAACACTGGTATTTCTTCTAGAAATGCAGTTTCACAATATGTTTATAAAGATGAAAACACATGGAACACCAAAGTGCTGTAAGTAACTTTAGATATGTTTCTGTGTTACAGGAGCTTGTGGAGTATTATCAGAGTCATTCACTGAAAGAGAGCTTTAAGCTGTTGGACACGACATTACGGTACCCTTACAAATCCAGTGAACGCTCAAGTTCTCGCACCAATACCCGTTCACCAGGTAAAGCAGCTTTTTATCTCTCTCTTTCTTCCGATCCCTTTCCCTCTTCCTTTTTTAATTTTCACTCTTCTGCTTTCTTGCTTTTTCTTGCACACATTTTTTTTTGAGCCCCTACCATTCTGGCCAGCAGCCTTGCACAATCTTTGTACACGCTCTGGAAGTCTGAACAAACAAACCCTGCCAGCTGGTCCCGCCCTCACATTCTGTATGCCCCGCCTCCTGGTATTTCAAATGTCAGTCATCTTAGGCATGGTTGTCAAGGAGCCGCCCACTCTGGCTGAGGCTGGGGCTTGACTGAGACTTCTGGCTCCTGCGGCCAAATTTTCCTCGGCCAGTTGAATAGGTTCAAATAAACAGATGCTTCATTAGATGTATTATAAATGATGTGCCTTTGTTCATTTTCTAGTCAAGCTTAACTGGTGTTCACTGATATTTTTATGTAAGTGCATTAAGACACTGTCTGTTTGTGAGGGGCTGAAAATAAGCCTTGAAGATCTCCATATGCAACACGAGAGTTGCTTAAAGGAGCCATTCACCCAAATTTTGTTATTCACTCGCACTGATTTTGTTTCAAACCCATGTTACTTGCTTTTTCCATTGAACAGAAAAGGACACAATGAAAGTAAATGATACACATACACTAACGTTCTAAAGTTTGGGAATGGGAAGATTTATTTTTTTCATGTATTTGAAGACTCTCTTGCTCATCAAGGCTGCATTTTTTTTGGCAAGTCTTTTTTTGCTCATCGGAGCAGCTGTGGCCTAATGGTTAGAGACTTGGACTAGTTACCCGAAGGTCGCCAGTTTGAGTCTCTGTGCTGGTAGGAGTTGTAGGCGGGAGGGAGTGAATGAACAGCGCTCTCTTCCACCCTCAATACCCATGGCTGAAGTGCCCTTGAGCAAGGCACTGAACCCCCAGTTGCTCCCCGGGCGCTGGATCTATAGCTGCCCACTGCTCCGGGTGTGTGTTCACTTCTCACTGCTGTGTATGTGGTCACGACTTTCCTTTTTTCACTTTCATTTAATTTAATCACATTTTTACAATTTTAAATAACTATATTATTTTTTTATTTATTTTAAAATTTCATTTATTCTAATATGAAGCTGAATTTCCAGCAGCCATTACTCCAATCTTCAGAGTCACATGATCCTTCAGAAATCATTCTAATATGCTGATCTACTACTAATATTTTTGTGGAACCAGTGATACAATTTACCATTGATTTTCCATTTAAAAAATGTTTTTGTTGTTGTTGTTTTATTAATTAAAAGTACAAAAGAACTAATTTTATTTGAAATATACAAGTCTTTACTGATACTGTACTTGTGATTAATTTAATGTCCTTGCTAAATAAATGTATTAATCTCTTTAGAAAAGAAAATTACTAACCCCAACCTAGATAGTATGTAATTTACCTAAAGTATATATTTTTTTTTCCTGTTGAAAAAATTTGTGTGAATGTCAGAATTCTAGTATCTTTTTACAGAACACAACTACTCTCTCTCTCTCTCTCTCTCACACACACACACACACACACACACATACAAACACCTTGCTGATTTTGAAACCATGTCCTTGAATTTTTTTTCTGTTGTGCCCTTCCTCTTTTGTTTGCGCTCTCTCTCACTTTCTGTATGTCTGTCTGTCTGTCTCTCTCTCTCTCCCCAACGTACTGTATCAGCAGCCACCTGTGCTTCCTACAACTTCTCCTTCCTCAGTCCTCAGGGCCTCAACTTCTCCTCTCAAAGCTCTGCTCCCTTCTGGTCAGGTACTGCGCTTCTTGCTTGTTTGCGTTCTTGCATCATCCTTGACGCCTTCCCCAATCCCTCTTCACATTCATCCCTTCATCTTTCCTTCAACATGTCTTCCTGTTTGTGTTTTTATCTTCATCTCATTAGTGCTCCAGACATTCATTAAGACTAGCATTAGTCACAGGCTTTCATTCTTTCACATCTCACTCACAGTGTCCTAAAGTGTAAATAAATCTGCTGCTCTTCATCATTTTACATGCACTAATCTTGGGATGTTGCTGGCCTTGTACAGTATTCACACCCAGGGTAGTCAGCACAGCTGTGGCGAGATACAACTTTGCTGCTCGAGACATGAGAGAGCTGTCCCTGCGAGAGGGGGACATCGTCAAGATCTACAGCAAGATTGGTGGAGACCAAGGATGGTGGAAAGGAGAGGCCAACGGCAGGGTAATAAAGCAAGCAATTGATTCGAAATTAATTTTTAAATATTACAATGTAAACCGTATAAATTACCATCCTTTCCATGTTTTTCATTCAGATTGGATGGTTCCCCTCTACATATGTCGATGAGGAGGGGGTGCAGTGAAACTCTGGAGTCAAAGATCATCCAATAAAATCCACAGCCCTCTGAGGACTCTGATTTCCATGGCAACATCTCATGGAAGTCTTTTTCGCTGGAAACATATTTTACAATGAATATTTGTACTTCTCTCTCCTTTCGTCATGTACGAATATGCTTTTTTCCCTTTCTCGGAATGTCTGTGTGATCTCTGTGAAGACATCTGCTACGAGTCTGTTGGTTCTCAGCGCTGAGAGGAGGAAACTGTGAACAGAGCAGAACTTTGCCTTGAAGTGGCCAAAGGACAAGCATGGCTTTAAGTTTGTAGAGAAATATCTGTAAGGTGCGCTGGGGTATAATGGGGGGTGGGGTTGTATAAAATTATATATAAACATAATTTATTAAAGAGAGATATCTATGATTAAAATGCAGTTTTGAACATTTGTTCAACCGCAGCAGCGCAAAGAATATATGAGAGCGGAAAAGATGCACTTTGCATTTCTTTACAGATAGAATTTGCCTTAGTTAATGGTAATGCCTTTAGAGGTGGAGGTAAAGAGATGGATTCAGACTCATCTTGCACATACACACTCGTACATCTGCCCTGTCTAGAATTACGGTGCCTTTTCGTACATGTTCTTCACTCCCAACAGTCGCGTTTTTATAGCTGCAGCGTTAATGCCCTGTTCTGTAGCGGTGCACTCTCATGGCCCTATCTGCCCATTCAGCTGGACGCTACTCATCCTGAAGACCACAAAAGAGACTGAACATTTCTTGAACTGGAATGAGCAGAAGACCAGATCTGCTCATCTCACTGGAACGAAGAGGCAGCTAACCGATAGCATTCGGTCATGACTGGAATGGCTTAGACAATGAAGGATACAAGCAGCATTATGTCTTCCTCTTCCTTCAAGAGGATGCAGTGCAATGGAGTGTCAGGAGGACGTTCAGTTAACGCTGCTTCTGTGATTTCTTCGTTCTCAGTGGTCCAAATTTGGACTAAAAAGGGAATGCAGAATGCTGTTCTGTGCACTGATTTTCCTGAATACCCAGAGGTTTTTGTGAGATTTTCTTGTTGTCTTCTACAAGCACATTTTGCCATTCCATGTTTCTCGTCTGCAGCCTGCCACATTACTGGTGGACACAACTTGGTGCTACATATTGAAAATTGAAGTTTGAGCAGAATTTTCTTTTATGCTGTTGTGGACAAGGAAACCCACTGCTTAAGAACCTCAGCCATCAAGTGCACTTTATATGTCCAGAGACCTTTTAACACAGGACACCACACTGCACATCTGGACATTAACAATTTCATATTATTTAAAAACATTTTTTGAAATGTCCCTATTTTTACCTCTGGAACGAGAAAAAAGTAAAATCCTTGACACTATGAGCAGCGGTCCCTCAAAGTTGAACATTACCTATAAACTCCGTAAGTGCATGGATGTGTCCCTCATACAGTCCTTAGAAAAAAAACGTTTTGCTGTTGCCGGCCATCAGAAATTGAAGCTTTAAATCGAGGTTGGAGAGTACTAGACTGTAATAATAAAGCATCGGACGTGTGTTACAGTAGCTGCGCTCCAGGCTTGAGTACAGCTGAACAGTGCAGCTCAGGTCAGGGCAGCGCTGGCTTTGGGGCTTAGTACCTGTTTGTGTAGTGGACAAAACCCAATGCATGTAGTCATAGATATTACAACTGCTGTCTGTGAATCCTCAAAAATGATGTTTAAAAAAAAAAAAAGAAAATAAATTGTGTACATTTTTTTGAATGGTCAGTTATTTGGAAACTGAGGTCTATCATGAAATAAAGATTTCTTTTTTGCCTATTAGAGGTGTCCTGTTATCATGATACTCCGACAGTACTTCTCCGAAGGATGTGTTTAGAATCGCCACCAGGTGGAGCAAGTTACTTGCTTTTCTATGACAGAAAGCGCCTGATTGATTTTGAGATTAATATTTTTCCCTTATCATGTGAAACAGTTCTACACTCAGTTACATATTATGGCTTGGATTTAAGGACGTGTGACCATCTGTGTGTGATGTCACATCTGTTCTGTTGCCCATCACCATCAGTTCTACCATAATAAATCTGTTCTGCAGCTAATTCAGCACCTTGACCAGAGGAAGGAAGAAGCGTGGCACGTCATTGTCATAGTTTTATTAGAATACAAAAGATCTACAGCATGATGAGGATGAGAATTAGCATTGGCACATCCAGTTAAAAGAGATCTCACTGAGAACAGCTTCCGTCATGCCGAACTAGCTTGCTTTTTTGTAATTACCTCAGCTAGGCTGAGATTTATCAGATGATTTATCAGCTGGTTTGCAGACATGAGATTTCCTTGACACTGATGTGTCTTTATTAAAATGTCCATGAAGAATTTTATGTTGAAATTACTAAAGATCTATCCATCTTTATAGGCTGAGGTTTAAAAAATATGAAAGAAAGCCAAAAACTAATTTTACATATGAAATATGACCCCATTTAAATATATATTCACTATACTTAATAGACTCTCAGTGGAGATGGGTTCTGTGAATTAAAGCTGTTCACTTACAAAACAGTACCTTTGTACTTAAATGTTCGTGGAAACATTGTGTTTTGGACATGTTCTGTTGTATACCATGGCATATCCTTTAGTATTTAGTACCATGGTATCTGTTAACAACACCATGTTGCCACAGTACTTTGTTGTTAATGCTAAAACAATGACATCAGATGTGCTTGGCGTATTTTCTTTCTTTCTCCTCATGCTCAGATAAAATGCATTCAAAATGTCTGCACTTTTGCCTTAAAGCCATTGTTTTGTGTTAGATCTGGCATACTTGGTAATATCACAGGATCAAGGATCTTGTATTTAATCCTTTCTTCAATTTCATCTTGCAATTTAACCGCAACATCAAGGGGTAGTTGTGTCAAACTGGTCCACAGTTTATACAGAAACATTTACTAAATTATTTAAACATCAAACTTCTCCTCAATTATATCATTCATGCTATACTCACACTGGTAAGACATTCATAACTGCAAGAGAGGAGTTGCTACAATATATCTAGAACGACTTGTTTGTTGAGTGGACATTTTGTGATCTGATCCATAATTTGCCCTGTAGTCAACAAACTATATGTGACAGACTATATTGGCAAATATTTTTTCTAATTTATGGAAAATGTACATTTATTGCATCTAGACTTGCGCGCGCGCGTGTGTGTATAAGAACTTCTTTTCGGTCTAGATTGTGTTCTTTAATTGCGGAATATTTGACCCTTCATTAAAGAGCACTACATTTAGGCGAGGGAGGTGCTTTTTTTGCGCACGGTTCGATGACACGAATGTCTCTTTACACTTTAGTGTAGAGTTTTGTTAAAGCTTTAAATAACTAATATCGATCTATTTTAATCAGTGTGCTCGGTCTCCTAAACGTGTTCGCCGCATGTCCTCGTGCGTCCCGTGTTTCAGGGCTTGACGCGGTGGAGCTCGGCTCGGCTCGTCTCGTGCTGCTGCTGCTGCTGCTCACACTCATGGATCATCATCACATCCGGACAGGTACCAACCGTGTCAGCATCGCGCTTGTGTTTGTCGGGTAAGTCTTTAAAGTGCTTATTTGTGCCATGATGACCGAGGGAAGTACAGGATGTTTCGTGTTTACATTTTAACCTGCTTTTTGGTTTAATTAATGTGTTTTTGTGTATTATTTTCTGATTATGTGTCTCCAAACATGAGTTACCGCTTTTAAAAGGTTTGCTATCGATGTAAATGTTGGCGGGGTTTTTCCGCACGATCTTTTACAGGTAATTGCGTTCAAACAATTTTTTACAATAGAAATAAAAAGTCTAAACTGACATAGTTTACAAAAAAGCTCAAACAAATATACCAATCGGTTGCATGTGTTTCAAAACCTAGCGAGCTGCGTAGCCTACAGATCTTAAATGACACTCACAGAGGACACGTTCTGTCTGCGTTGTTTTTTATTGTTATTTTCTATATGCACGCGCGTCTGACCATTGTCGCCACGAGCGTAGCGTTTAAAGTAAGCTAGTTCAACTTTCAAAAACGAGTCTTGAGAGCCATGTTTGGTTATTAGAGGCAATGCTTCAAAATGCTGTCTACTTGGGCTATTTGTCCTCATTTCGAAACACAAAAATATATTTTTAAGTACATTTTAATAGTTTTGTCCATACAATGAACCATATATCACATATATCTTCTATTGTGTTCCACGGATAAAAGTCACAAGTATTTTTACTCTTAGTAGTGTTATATAAATTAGCTTTAGTCATAGTGTGCAGAGGTTTGAGCGTGAGTAAATGATGACAGATTTGATCATTCCTGAGTGAGTGAACTATCCACCTCCACTAAACCGGTTCTCAAAGTGCTGCTATTCAGTACCACCGCCAAAACAGAACAGAGATATGTGTCATTTTGATGCAGTCCCTAACGCTACATTTAATGTCACGCTTTGACCTCTACTCACTTTGTTTGCCATTTGCTCTTTCTAAATGTCAGGGCTCCGTTACTGATTGCAATAGTTTCCCTGATGATGGTGACAACAGGGCTGTACGTAAACTTTTCTGCACGTTGCTCTGGTGCTACAGAGGTTCAAAGGTTTGTGGCACAAGCCACGCAATTGTAGCAAAAGTATAAAAAACTGTCACCATTTCTGTCAACAACCAGTAGTGCAGTTCATTCATCATGTAAACGTGACATTCTTGTTGAATACAGTTTGGAAAATGAGAAAAGTATAACTTATTTTTATATAAATGTATATACTGACAGCTTAGTAATCTGTGTAAATACATCTACACTGAAATAATGGTTGTAAATTGCTAGTAAATTTCACAAATAATTAACACTTAATTGACCCTTTGCAGGAAATTTGACTGACATGAGATCTGACCAATCATGATGCCGAATTTGCCATTTTTGTCCAGACAAACAAACAAACCAGACAGCTAGAGTAGACAGTGGACTTGAACTTGAAAAAAGGTGTGTGTTGACAACATTCCACAGTTTTGTCAAGATAACCTTCTGATGTTCATTCATGTTTATTTCATGCTCTAACTAGTAAAGTGTAAGAGACGATCGGTTCATGTGCTGCTGCTGTTTGGATTGAGGCGCTACAGCGATCTGTCAAGACACATTAAAGAGTCACAAAACGGCATTTATTGTTTGAATTTCTTTTTTAAAATTGACAAAATTTGAAAGCTGAGACTTCTTCATACCAAAAGTAACCGGTTCTGTCTTGTATGTTGGCGTGTTGTCAGTTTCCTCTGTTCCAAGATGTACAGTATTTTTCACTGTGTGAGAATGTGTGGTGTGAGAGCGACATGGTTAATGGTTAAGTAGCCTATATATATATGTGTGTGTGTGTGTGTGTGTGTGTGTGTGTGTGTGTGTGTGTGTGTGTGTGTGTGTGTCACACTGTATAGCCCTGGACAGAGCTTTCCTGGTCGTGGTTGCTAACGTCAGTGAACTTCTCATAAGCCAAGAGTCCTTGAGTGACCTGCCAATTCCACGTCTGTTCAAATGTTATGTGCTGTGAGAGAAGAAATCAGGGAGCAGGCCCAGCGCAGGGTTCACTGAAATGACTGACTCATTGAAAATCATCTCATATGGATGGCTACCCAGTCATGCATGAGATCTGAATGAGCTCTGTGCCACTCTGGCTCTGCCTCATGGCTGGATTTGATGGCAGTGCTAAATCCCAGCAGTCAGGATGCTATGATAGAATAGACATACAGTAGGAATGGTGTTGGCGCAGGTGCTGCCAGATGTGCGGCAGTTGGTGAAGTGGTTTGTCAGTATATTTAATGAGTTGTGTTCATGAGTTCATGTTTTTCATCAATTCATCATGTTTGCATGCCTGTCTAGCACCAGCTGTTAAAGTGCATCGTGCGACTTATGCATCTCCCTGACATGTTATTGAATGCATGGATGAGTAGTCTGTTGCTAACTGCATTAAGCAGTACTCCATTCATTTTCACTGATGCAAAGGTGTTCTGTAAGTCACGTGGCTCTCTAATGCTGAATTCATTACCCATAATTCAGCAAAATTGATAATATCTGGAGCTCTTTTTCGCCCTTAATGGTTAAATCGAGGATTTTTGTTAATGACGAGCCAAACACAAGCTCATTTAAACTAAACACTTATTAAACATATTTGGTGTTAAAATGTCAGGATGACAGAAATAAGTTGTCTTCACCGTGACCTCTAATTTAAACAGTGCAGGGAAAATCATTAGAACAGCTCTCAGATTTACAATAGAAACCCCCCACCTTGCCTTTACTACAAGCTATAATAACAATCAAGGGGAAACACGCCTCGTGAGGTGTAAAAACACTGACGTTTTATATTATACACCGTGCCTGTGCTGTATATCAAAGTAAAAACAGGGTCCAAATGAGTAGCTACATAGGAAGACATTGCATGCTGAATGTGTTGCATGCAATGTAAGGCATTATTATGTAGCTCTATTTGATATCTCATGCACACCATCAAGCCTATGGTGGTTTCCATCTGGCTTTGGAGAGCTGCCGTTCTGGGTAGCAATCTGTGTGCATTTGTGCTCCCCCACAACGAAGGGGACATCTATTTCCTGTTCTGCAGCCTGATGCTGAATTGAGTTGGGATGTCATTCAGGGCTCTAGACTGCACCTACACTAGAATGCACCTAATTGCCATAAATGTGGCAATAATTTAATCTAGTAGCGAAAGACTGGGAAACTTTGCATGCATCCAAAGGCAAAAATATTCCTTTAAAATCAAGTGATATTTATATGGCACAAAATAGTTTTTGTCTGGAGCCCTGGATGGGTCTCTCAATGTCTGCTGTGTGAATCATCAGACTAATGAAAAAATACATGTGTAAAGAAGGACAGTGCGTTTTATCCATTTGATTTCCCAGCACCCCACACAGTGCTGCCCTTTTTGCATAAGTACGTTTTGCATTGTAAAGTCACAACCCACTTAATTTGATTGATTTCAGCAAACAAACTCCTATGATAAAGAAGGTTAGGAATAAAGTGCCCTTTCATATTTAGTGGCTCACAGTAGTTTTAGGTATATTAATAAATGAGAGTCACCTCACCTAGGAGACCCTCAGGAGGTTTGCACAGTAATTGTGGAAGCCACCCACTGCTTGCAACGAAATGAGTTCAGGATGACACACTGGCAGCACACACACGTACACACTTCCGCTCAAATGACACCCAGAATAGTACTGCTATTCTCCCAAAGCATCTCGGTTTTAATATGCCGGCTGGCAGTGTATGTGAGGCATGCTAAGGGTGGGTTTATGGGTAGAAGTCATTGTGTAGGGTTGATAAGCACTTTTGTAATAGACTCTTTATGTGGCCTGTGTAATTAAACACTGTGTGTTACACTTGCCCCTGACAGCTTTTTAGCATGCCCCCCCCCCCCTTGCTCTCTGTCCTTGTCTGGAAATGAGACCTCCGGCATCCCACCATTATTTCCCTCCAGCGAGCCAACGAACTCTCCTTGTAGCATTGTAAACACACGCAGCCCTCTCTTTACAGCTGGGAGGACAGGCAGGTGATTCATGGTCATCTCAAAATTAAACTCTGATGATTAGAGGGACGGTAAAGCGCTGTTGTTGTGGATGAGGATAAATAAATAAAAAAAGCTATACATGTTGTTGGAAGCTTCTGAGATTTTATGACAGAAGCAGCAGATATTGGCGAGTCTTCACCCCTGCTGTCAGCACCTCGCTGTTATTCTCCTTCCTTATGTGACTGGACGAAGGTTGATTCGGGTTAGTTGGTAAAGGGCCTTGTGGAGGAGTTCTCTAATCTTAGCTAGATCTAGATCTTAGCTCTAATCATAGTCCCTAGCAAAACATCTGCTTCTCCATTTCATAAAAGAAAAGTGAAAAATAAAATGACATTAGGCTGAGTAAACAATGACAGAACTGTCATGCCCATCAGATTATTCTGATATAATTCTTAGTTTAAAGAAGGGAATGAATTATTCATGTAACTGTATGTGTGTAAGCATGCTTGTGGAGGAGGAGCCCCTCTTGTGCACAGTTCTGTGCCCCTCTCTACACGGCTGAACTGTGGAGGAGTGGGCCTGCTAGGACTTCCCACTACAGTCTATGAGCTACACAGAAGAGAAATCATTTACTGGCTCAACACATCCTCTTATCTCATTTGGTATTTCACCAGGACTGATTTGAGAATGTTTTTTTTTTTCAGCTGGATCACAAGCATATAGTCTTCTTTATGTATGTGTGTCTCTAAAAGCGATGCCAGATCCATTGTGCATTCAGACGGGAGTTTCAGAGACCGACCGTAACCAGGCAGAGGCTTGTGAAGGCTTCATTGGGCACACCAGGAAAAGAATGAGATTTTAAGGCAGTTCCTTTCTCACGCCACTGACACATCTGTGAATAATGCCAATGAGCTTCTCGCACCTATAATAGAAAACTGGAACAAAATCTAAAAGTACATTAAGCACACAAAGCAATTTCATTTTGCAGATATGATGAAATACAATGTGATACCTGTTTAAATAGCTTTGTTCTCTCTTTCTCATAGGATAGGAAGCCTAAGATGAATGGTGGTGACCGCATTCAAGACCTCATCCAAAAGAAAGCCACCCTGCTGTTTATTTCCATCTACCTCTGAGAACAACGCTGAGCCAGTGAAAGAAGAAGTCCACCAGTGAAAGACAGCAATGTTGTGCAGTCGTTAAAAGTAATTGCTCTTAAAAATCCTCAGGCTTTGCTCTTGATCCATCATCAGACCAGTTTCAAAGTCTTCCTCCAACACCAGAACACAGTTTGTCCTTGATCTGTGAACATAAGAGATGTGAAAAGTGAGACGCACTTGTTCACACAGGATCAGACGATCAGGAGGACTCCTGGGTGACAAATAATGACAGCAGAGTGATGGTGTCTTCAACAAGCAGGGCTTCACAGGTCACAGATCAGAGCGGTGTCTTCTGGGGCTGACAGCTGGTCTGAGGGGGGAGGCCGTCTCTGTGTCAGCGATGCTATGTGACCGTGAAGACTCCATCTCCACTACGGGACTGTCCACCGCCGCAGTGGTGGCCATAGCATGTAACATCTTGGTAGCTCTGCTCATACTGGTTCTGATATTGATCCTCTGCAAAGCATGCAAGGTTCCCTCCAGTCAGGAGGGCGTCCCGGTGCTGACTCTAGAGAACACACGTCAGAGGAACGAGCAGAGGTGCTTGCTGACGGCATGAAGGAAAAAATTGGTGACGGAATGTTGTTTATATTTTGTACTGTCTGCAGCAATCAATTGCAGACTGGGCGACATGGTTTGTCATGAATTAAAACATGATTTCATAGATGTTTTATGCTATTCATAGAGGCCTGCATAAGTGAGGCGTCATGTAAAAACACTCGAGGATGAGGAGTGAGTTTGCTGAGCGTGGGCTGCTGGACTGTACCTGAGCTCTCTTATACTGTACCTCTGCCTGAGTGTTTTATGTAAAGGTAAAGAGACTCTCAGTCGAGTCATTCAGTAGTGCCTGACAATGTCAGTGAAACACCACACCTGCAGCTAACCAGCTAGCAATCAGTGTTATGCTAATTAACACACAAACAAATAAAAGCTGAAGTGCAAGAATTCAATTTTAATAAGAGCTGAATTGTGCTGCTTTGTGACTGAAATAAATGTTTTAATAAATGCATGTTTTATTGTGGTTGTTTGCTTGTGCAATGGGCCAGAGGAACCGACACACTAAAAACATGATAGCAAATAAAAAAAAATTAAATTAAATTAAATTATTTAGAGAAAATTAAATGGTTTAATAAATACGTTGCAATATCCATAAAATTCTTGGTCTTTTTTTCAACATCTTGTAAAGCTATGAGCTACATTGTTATAGGCATGCAGTAAGACTATTTCTGACTGTTCTCACATTTCTAGAGAACCAGAAATGCAGCTTTATAAGATGTAAAAAAGAAATTGTAAAAAATAATGTTAAATCTTCTCCCAACTTTATTGTAATATTGAAATGGACAAAATTCATGCAGCATAAAAACAAAAACAAATATAAACTTTTTTTTTAGACAAACTTTTCTAATAATGCATGTACTGTGTTTGAAATGAACCAATCACATTCAAACTTTTACTGAAAAATTATTATAATCCTCTAGTAATTATTATATAAGTGATGCCCTAAATAAAGAAACAGCAGGTTCTGTAGGATGTTCTTTGCATCCTCTTTGTTGCATCTTATTACCGAAATCACAGCCTGCTTACAAAGAATGTGCAGGATGTCTTTGTGAAGAGAGGTACAAAAGTAATTCCATGAATTACTGTAGATGTGCCTTGGAATACCGTGAAGTCAACCATCAACAAGTGGGCACCACAATGACACTACAAAAAACAGGTCAACTGTACTGATCACTTGTTGCATGTGACAACAATTCTTCATAATAGACCAAACATCTGAGCCTACCTACATTTTTGCCACAACCATGAGCCAAAATGTTAAATGATCCAACAAAACCAAATAGAACTTTTTGGCCATGATTTTACAAAGCATCATCCAAACAACACCACACTCACAATAGAGCTGTTCGATTAATCGTCAGAAGACCGCAATTCCGATTCAAACGCCTACGCGTTCATATTTCTAAATGACAACAATTCGTCTGTGTCAATAACAAACTAATATTGGATATTCAAATCTGTGTTCGCACTGCTACTGACGGAGAGAACAGATATCATGTTTAGGTAGAAAACAGCTTTAAACAACCAGTCCTTTTAACCACACTGTATTATGTCCGACTTACAATCATTCATATTATCACAGAAGTACTGAGATAAAAATGTATAGTTTGAATATTAACACTGATGCCTATGATAGCGATCAAAATGGAGCGAATCATCTTTTGAAAGTAATTTTAATTTCAAATAACGTTTGTTGATTACATTGTTGAGACAAGTGACTTAAAAATGTTGTCACTGAATCATTAAATCAAAAACACTGATCATTCAGTAATGAAAACAAGTGAAGTGAATGAGTCATTGTGTCATTTATTCAAACTTTTCTTTTTATAAATCATTCAAATTAATTAAAGATTTTTTAACAGAATTAGGTGATTGTATGTTATTTTACTTGGTTCAGAATTGTTGGAGAATTGTGATCTCCATTTGAAACAAGAAAACATGATTCTCAAATTATCCAGCTCTAGCTCACAATGAAGCATGGTTGTGTACGTATCATTCTATAGGACTGCTTCTCCTCAGCTGAGACTGAGGCAATTGTCAAGATAAGGACAATCATGTATAGTGTTAAATACCAGACCATTTTGGCACAAAACCTGTTGGCCTCCACTAAAATGAAGATGAAGTTGAAATTCATGTTTCATCACAAATTAAAAATCTAAAAAAACAAATCAAAGTCAACAAACATATGGCTTCAGAAGAAGAACCATGTTTTGTAAAGGCCCAGTCAGATCCCATACCTAAATCCAATTTATATATATAAAAAAAACTGAAATGACATGGGGCTCTTTTGCAAGACTGAAAAAAATGAACAAATCAAGATTTACTATGGTGATAGATGACTATTCAAAAACACTGGCTGCTGTAATAAAAGGAAAACTTAAAAGTTTCTGTTTGCTGTTACATGAATTGTGTTGGTTTCAATATTACATTAAGAATGGAAAAAGATTTTAACAGAGGTGTGCTGACTTTTTATAGCCACTGTATATTTTAGTGTTTGTAATAAATTTGTAGTATTTGCAGTCGTCCTGGTCTTACTGTTCCTCAGTTCTCTAGCCTGTTCCCAGGCTACCTCAGTGAGCTCAACAGTTGCTCCATCTTTGTTATTTCCACCTCCGGCCCCTTCGGCAATTCCTGACCCTTCTTCTCCTGTGGACCAAAGAGAGAAATGAAGAGGACGAGATGAGTCAGCTGCTGGCAGTGAGAGGACTGACCCAGGGGTGCCACAAACACTTCTCAGTGTGAAGCTCCCTTTAAACGTTTTCATCTCGACCGGCGGAGGTAATGAGGGAGGTGTTAGTGCAATGTTATTTCCTCTGTGTGTGCTGTGGTGGAACAAAACCATCAGAGATTCACTCTAATCTCACATGACATTTGTCTGATATGATTACAGTGACACATTGCTTCCTCGCGGGAGAATAATCAAAGATCACTATGGTTACTGACCATACTATGATTGTAATGAACTAAACCAGACCAGATGAACTTCTCGGCAGAAATATTCACTTCCACTAATTAAACACTCTCTGGTTCCTGTCAATCAAAAGGGAAAATTTTAAGCAATTATGAGTCTGGTAATCACTCTGAGAACATCTGCTAAATGTGCTCAGCAGAATGCTAATGTTCAGATATTCACAGAACTGCAGTGGAGCGATGAATCTTCAATGAGCTTCAATAAGTAGCTCAAGGTTATAGCTATTCACAGAATCCATCAAATCCTAACAGGGAGGGCCATTAGGGAAATACATTTGGGAGAGTGAAAAATGTCAATCAAACAGACTTAAACATTTCTGATAAACTGGATGATGGCTTCCCCTTGTAAAATCTTTTTTTTTTATTCTTGTTTTTTTGCGACAGAGCCTTCATGCTAGACTTTGTTTTAGTTTCTGTCACTTCAACTGAAGAAAATATCTGATGCAAAAAAGACCTTTAGACCCTTCACTGAAGGAAATACGATGCATTAAGAGAAAATGTTCTTATTTTGTAGGAATATATATATTTTTCTATTTAGTACTGCCCTTCGGAAGCAACAGAAGATACTTGAATGTTTCCTGGAAAACAAATTAAATACAGTTTACCTTGATCTTCAAATTCAAAAAGTTTCTTGGCTTTTAATGCATTGTGTTTCCTTCTGGAGCATCAGTGTATGTTTGAACCTTTTTTAATAGTTGTGTTTGAGTCCCTCAATTGTCCTCCGTGTGAAAAGATAGATCTCAAAATCATACAGTCACTGCTGGAAAGGTTTCAAATATGGCAAATATATTCTGAAGATATTTGGTTTAACTGTTCAGAACAAACAAGGGACTCATGAGAAACCATCACAAAACAAAAAAGTTGTGGATCATCCAGGTAACCACACACAGTATGAAGAACCAAGGGTTCACAAACTCTTGAATGGGGTTATTTTAATAATTTCAGCTTTTTTTTTTCTTCTTGTGGACTAAAGGTAAACATCTTTTATGTCAAATATCTAGCTCAGGATAGCACTAAATAAAGAATAACATGCATTTTGTATGATCTCTCTTTTTTTATTACATTTTCACAGATTCTGCAAGGGTTTCACAATCAAGTGGCACTGCATATATACATATATATATAAACCAGAATGAATTATGGTTTGTACAGCCCCTCATATATATATATATATATATATGTACATAATTCATTCTGGTTTATATATATATGTATATGTATGTATATATATATATGTATATATATATGTATATATGTATATATATATATATATATATATATATATATATATATATACATATATACGTATGTATGTATATATATATATATATATATATATATATATATATATATACACATATATACATATATATATATATACATATATTATTGCTGTCAATCGATTAAAAACTAACTAGATTAATCACACATTTTTTTCTGTGATTAATCGCAATAAAAAAAGACATGTTTTTGTACGTTTTTAATATATTTTTTAATGTAATAATTTCACAGTTAATCAAATTAATGTAGAAACAACATAAAGTCTGCACTGCATAAACTATAAATTAAATAGTTAATCCTTATTAAAGCTACAAAAGTTATTTAGTCAAGAGCAGCGAGTCATTTTCTCTGTTCCCTTTGTTGTTTAACTTTACTGACAGGAAGCTTTATTGGCTGCTGTCCCTTTAAGAGCAGACAGACACGCGGATCTCACCGTTTATATACTGTCTATGGATCTCGCCTCATTCTCTCACAACTCTTTTTGTTCATTTTAGACTTTATATAAATCATTTAAGATTGCTCTTATGAGGATAATCGACAAAACTGGCACTTTGGGATGTTTATTGTTAGTTCAAGCGCTTAAGAGAACTGAATTCTGGCGCCCTGTCTATGCATTGTGTGTGTGTGTGTGTGTACGTGTGTATGTGTCACATAAGGGCATTCACAGACAGCGCATTCTCTTTTGTCTTGCCGCGCTTGAAATGTTTAAAAGCATTTAAATGAATAAGAGCGTGATCATATAATGTAAAGCTAGCCAACGGATGGCAGAAAATACGGATGCTGCGTTAATTGCGTTAAATATTTTGACACGTTAAACCAGACAAAAATTAATCGCATGCGTTAACGCGTTAACGTTGACAGCACTAACATATATATATATATATATATATATATATATATATATATATATATATATATATATAAACATTACATTCCTACAAACAATGCATTCTCCTTTTACATACATATCTCTACCTTTTTTGGTATCCATTACTTCCTGTTTAAGCAGGAAGTCATTCTCAGACCAGGAAATACATGTGCAAGACCTGCTCAGCTCTTCCTCACAATTTTAGAGTTATGCTATTGAAAGTCATCCTTTTTTCTTTTCAAATACATATTTTAAGTTTTGAACTTTAACATATAATTATGTAACCTACGTGTTCTACAGATCTGTGTACAAGTGTTAAGACACTGATTTTGATCGTATTAACAGGGCTTAACGCTAAAAAAATTCTTTACTGGTCTGGTTCGGCCAGTGTTTTAAATTTTTTACTTGCCCTGGCAAAATTTTTGCAGGACTTGCCACAATCAATCAATCAATCAATCAATAAGACTTTTTTTCATTGTTGACTGTAACATTGTATTGTAATAAATAATAACCATTTTGCACAAATAGGTACAATAGTTCAAAGATAAAACTGAAATAAACGATGCTTTTTCAGGTCTTTCAGGTAGGCCTAACTTTTCCAGTTAAGGATGCACTGATCAGGATTTTATTTATTTTACAATCAAATGAGCCGATTCCCATTCTCGTTGCCAATTTATTTAGTTCTTCTTCTTATTATTATTATTATTATTTTTACATTTATTAAATGTTTATTTTGCTTTGTTACTGGCCAAACTAACCTTGAACAAACAAACAAACAAACAAAAAATATATTCAACATGAAGCAAGTGCACAAAACAAAAACATCAGATGGGCTAAATAAATAGTTTATTATTACTATTTATTATTATTCGTTTTATTTCCTTAATTATATGTGTGTCTGCACTTTTTTTGTACTTTCTGTACTGGAAGCTGCTGTCGAAATTTCTTCTGTGTGTAAACACAATCAATAAAGCTCTTTCTGATTCTGATGAAAATGCTAATTCAATCTCTGACAGTAGGTGGCGCTGATAGAACACTAGTCTAGCACTGAGTTATTGCTGCACGCAGAGCTGCAATTGAACAATAAGTAAATAAAAAAATAAAAACCGCAATGAGTCTTGAGTTATTTAAATAATATAAAGATATCGCTATCCCTAACTTGCAACCTCACACTTAATTAACTTCCTAAATTAAATGAAAAAAAAAACCTTTGACGCTTATAATACGCCTATCTGGCAACACGAATGAGGCTAAGCTTGTGTCCTCAATCACAACTCGCTCAAAGGACGAGGCCATGTAACCTTTTCACAAATATTTTTTATTTTATTTTTAAACCCAGATAGCTTGCTGAAATACTTCTGTGGTTGTCTCATCTACCTCGGCCATGCTGATCAAGACCTGTCACGGTGAGCCTGATCGCGCTTAACCTGCCTTCCCTTTCAACTAAACGCCTTCCATTTCCACTATACTCTCACTATACGCACATACATACTCTCTCTCTTACATACATACATTCTTCTCTTACATACATACATTCTATATATGTATGCGTGTATATGTATGTGAAAGGAGAGTGTATGTGTATGAGAGTAGAAGTATATGTATGTGTAAGGAGAATGTGTGAGTGTGAAAGCAAAAATATATGTTTGTAAGGAGAATGTATGTGTGCGTGAAACCAAACATATATGCATATGAAAGGAGAATGTATGTGTGTGTAAGAGTAGAAATGTATGCATGTGTAAGAAGAATGTGTGTGAAAGCAAGAATATATGTATGTGAATGGAGAATGTACGGCCCCTCATATATATATATATATATATATATACACACACACACACACACACAATAGAAATGAGTTCTTAAGTTATGTAGAGTATATATATATATATATTAGGGCTGTCAAAATTGCTCAAAATTGACGTTCGAATATTCCCTCTAAAAAATACACGAATATTCGAACTATTCGAACATCTGGTTGCGCATGTTGTCAATGACGCGCATTATGTCAATAACAGGCAAAAATGATACAAAGATACATAACTACTTGTATAGATAGTCTATTTAAGTTTAAACATATATGACAACGTATTACCTACACAAAAACAAGGAAATCAACTAATGGCCAAGACTGCAGACCTCACGCTCTCTCACCCTCACGTTCTCTGCGCATAATGGTTTAAATGAACAAACACATTTTTGTGCAAGCAATTTAAGGTCGCGACTGTTGTCCCACAGGCTTCATTCAGTGATTGAAACAAATATTATTAATATTAATTGAAGTTTTACAGCATATAGAACTGACATTGAATGCTCCGAGCGAGCTGTGCTGTGGTAAATATGGAACTTTTCCTTGATATGAAACAATAAATAATCAAACCTCGGATCCATTGCTTGACAGAACTCCCCGAAGCGTGCCCCATCCGCGATACTGATCGGTCTCATGTCCTTAAAAATTAACGAAATTATTTTATCCGTTATGGCCTCTTGTCGTGTTGCAAACAAAGTGCTTGCGGCGGGCGATGCAAAGTAACGCTAAGTGTCAAGACGTGACTGTTTAGCTGGAGTTCCACACATTATGCCATGCTCATTTGGGTGCACATTTTTGAGATGTGACCTCATGTTGCTAGTTGTCGAATGGTATGCTAACTGTATCTTAAATAGCTTGCATACAACAATCTGGCGGGTCAACAATTTTACCTCATTTTCTCTGCTGCGGTCGAGTTGGGCTCTGCACTTGCTCGCATCTTCCATGAAGACGCGTCAACTTTCAGCAGTGATGCTGTGCCAGACAGTGCAACTCCTGTGAGGCTGTGGCCTGTCCCTGAACCCTCAGGCGCGCTAGCGCGCCCACTCGCAAAGCAGACAACCACGCCTCTACTACCGTGGGCCTTTTTTTCCACATTTTTTTATTCGAATATTAATTTTCACCTTCGAAATTTGTTTTTTTTAAAATATTCGAATACATATTCGAATTTAGAATATTCGTTGACAGCCCTAATATATATATATATATATATATATATATATATATATATATATATATGATATATATGATGATTGTGAACCAGCAGAGAGTTCTTATGTTCTGTACGTGAAGAGGAAGATTTTACTCCTTTTAAGTGGCTCTCCTGCCAAGATGACTTCTAATGTTTCTTGTAATTATGGTCAGTGTTGTGTAAATAAAGTTTATTCAGTGACCCTGTTACTTCAAACCAGGAGAAGTTGCTGACTGTTGTGGAACAAAGTAAATTAGAAAATAAATCAGCAGCCGAGAGAACAAACTGAAGGCTCAGGAATGAACATTGACCCAACTCTTCATGCAGTGAATATAAAACAGTCTGTAAAAAGAGATCTAGCCATAGGACTAATATGAATACTGTGATTGATGAGTCACAGGCACAGTGAGACGTGTGTGTGTGTGTGTGTAAGTGTAGTGTCCTAACCTGGAAAACAGCTGACCATTTCTATTGAGTTTGGAACATGCTGTTTTTAGTCACCGTCTCAGACGCCACCCCATGGGTCCCACAGCCACTGATTTAACATGTAGCTTGTAGACAGGTATACATGTCTGGCTTCAGCCAGCATTGACCTATACTCACATTAGCACAACTGGAATCCTGCAAAGGTCAAGCGCTTTAACCAAATAATCAATGTAATCACAGTCCTTCATAAAGGTCTGTATTATAAAAGTTGTTTTTGTCTCCTTTATTTTGTGAATCTATTTTTAAGTATTTGATTTGTATAAAGGTGATATAAATCCCCCCATTTTGCTAACTGAAAAACATGTTACGAATAAATTAATTTAAATAATGTTATATATCATGAAAATAAGTATTTTTAAAACAATTTCTCCTACCTTTTTTTAATACCCAGAGACAACCATAAATAATCCATTAAAAGGTTGAATTCCCAAAGAATATAAATGCTTCTGTTATTATATCAGTCCAGGTGGAGTTTCCCAAAAAGCACTGTAAGCCCAGGATGTTCAAAGAAACCGTTGGCATCAATGGTCTCTAATGCGGAGACACTGTTGCCACACACATATTATTTTTTCCACTCAATTATGTTGTAATAACAAGATATAAGATGTAACAACATATTTTCTCTTTAAAACAACATCTTTTCTGGTAAAAAAAAAACAAGTTTTACTGTAAAATTACATATTTTCTTAAAATATAATAGTATAATAAAATATAATAATGAGATGTTTACTAGTTAAAACGACATCTTTTCTCTTAAAAATGAGATGTCATTGAAACAACAATCTCATTAAAACTACATATTTTCTCGTAATAATGAGATGTTTTCCCATTAAAACTACATATTTTCTCGGAAAAACAAGATATTTTCTTGTAATAAGGAAATATGTCATAAAAACGATGTTTTCCCATTATTATATATACATATACTGTATGGTACATTATATTAGTGATTGTTCACACTGCTGTCGACACAGTCAGTTAATGACATGACATATCTAATTTTTACAAGAAAATATGTTGTACATTGATCTTTCACAGATTGAATGAATGGATGATTATCTGCAATACATTGGGGAATTTACTAGTTTTACTAATCGAAGTGGAAAAAAGTTTGGAAACAATTCTTTTAGCGGTTACGTTTTGTGCAGAAATGTACACTTCACCTTTAAATAAGGTAATGTAAGATGCAAATGATCTTCTTGAGGCAAAACAGCAAGTTTTAAATTCATTTATCTAAGATCAGCCACTGCATCAGAGGGGTAAGTGTGCACTTTCAGAGGCAATGACATTAGGCTGTGGGAAGCTGATCAATGACTCGAGGAGACAGTGAATGTGTTGCACTGCTGACTCTCATCAGTCATATTAAAAGATATTGCAGACTCAGCAGTTTTCTCTCTGTTTAAGGTAAGTACAGCCATGGCAGCAATAATACAGCTTCTTGCTAATCAAAAGCATTAGTGAACTCAGCAACTCAACCTGTGACACTGAGTGTCATTAGAATAAACCGTTTCAGCCAATCAAATATAATGACTGTCACCAACAAAACACATCAACACTGAGCGCTGACACTGACTGAGATCTCCAAACAACAAATTAGACGTCTCACAAGTCGAGGTTTGACAGACTGCAGCTAGACTGTGAGGCAGAGAGATTTTAATTATGTGCTGCCATTGTTATCCAGCATCTGACCGTAAGCTGAGGGCTCGACACATAATCAGTCAGTGGGTTGCTTTCTCTACATGCAAAACGGAAACAATGGCACATTAGCCCCCAAACCTTTCAAGAGTAGTGTACATTAAAGGTGAAGTATATCATTACGTGGTTGCTGAAATTCTTTCTCTTATCCCAGACTGATGCGCAGAGACATTTGGAAGTGTACATTCAAAACCTCAACCTGTTGAACTAAAAATTGTAAATATGATCTGAATCTATAATTACTCTGTAATCACAGCAAAACTTTTCTTTTTTTTCTGCATCATTTGGTTCTGAAAGCATTTGTCCAACAGTCCAGTCTGATTAATGTCTTGAATTACTGTTTTAATGCCTAGCAAACAAATGATACTTGAATTTATGTTCAACAAGCTGCATTAATGTGGTTCCAAAACATTCTCATACAATGTCAGTAAATTGAGATGTTCGATAATTGTTAGCAAATGATTTTTCTGTTGCACTTTATTTTACAGTACGTGTACTTACATGTACTTATAGTGTACTTACAGTGTATTTATCGAAGAAAGTTCTGGTAATACAAGGTAACTACATGGGGTAGAGTTCGGTTTGGGGGTAGGTTCAGGGTTAGTACCTAGTTATTACATAGTTATTTAAATTACTATAATAAGTACATTGTATGTACATGAGGAACAGGACTGTAAAATAAAGTGCTACCAATTTTTCTTTGAACTGCTGTGGGTTCTGTGTATGCTGTAAATTTGTGTCTGAAGCCGTCACAAGAGCTACAGATACAGCAGTTCAGCACATGAAGTATGTAGCACAGTAGTGATTGAAACAGCACTGATCGATTAAGCCTGTGGTTTCATTGGGGGCCTATGCATAATATGAGTGCACCTCCTACCTTAGGCTTCTTGCGGAGGTTGGGAGAGAGCTTGAGGCTGATGACATGGCCGCGGTCATCGCCCACGATGATGATGGGATGGACAGGGTTGAATTCGATGTGCAAGAGCTTGGTCTTCTTGGACACCACTTTTTGCTGGCAGAGAGCCTCATATTTGTTGATGTTGAGGTCGAACACATGGACCTGAGAAAGAAATGGAGGAGGAGGAGCAGGCAGCTTTAGTCTTTGCATTAATCTGTGTTGCGTGAGTTTCTTTTTTGATGTTTTCAGTGTGAAACAGACATTAGTACCTCTGAAATGTATTCCCTTGCTATGGCTCTGAGTGTCAGTAAGCCAAAGATGCATTTGAGTTTTTGTGCACTTGTATTTTAATATATTCATATGTATGAGCACAAGAATATGTGTGACTGTGGAGGTGTAGGAATGCAGACCATCTGCTGTAGAGGATCGTATTATTTTTGTGATAGTATATTTAGAGAGGTAGTTAATTATTTTAATAGATTATTTAAAGAAATAATATTATTTAATATACCAAATATGCATATTAATGCATATTAACAACACTACACCTGTAACATGCCAGAGTTAGCCGATGGCTAATTTTCATCTGTAGTCCTGTTTGCCAGTTGTACATTGGCATCCTAAGGAAAGTTCAATTTCACAAGTTCGCATGTACATACATCTTAAATTGTGAAAATGTAAAAAATCTCACTACAATAAGTTCTAAAAAAATATATATATAATTATACACACAAGCATTAGCTTCATGTAGCATGCACTGTCAATGTAACAAGTTAAAAAGCATTTGTTAGATGAGTATTTGCTGTTTGTGAAAAGTTTGAGATGTGTGTATGTGTGTGTCTCTCAGACATACAGATAAAGAATGAGTGTCTCAGAGGATGACAGAGTCCTGTGCAACAGATGCAATATGTGGATGACAGTATCTCATCTTCTGCTACATTCAGTAAAAAAAAAAATCCAAGTGAAACGGAGAGAGGAGTGAGTGAAGGAGGGATGGGTGATTAGAATTCCCATCATCCTCATTGTCATTGTCATTCATGTATTATGCTGCCCACCTAAGCATAGGCAGATGAAAGACAGAGACGGGAGATGGGGACACAGAATACAGGTTGGATACTCATTAGTAAATATTTGTCAAGCAGCATGTCTCATAATTAGTCAGCGAGTGTGAATCTATCTTAACAGACTGATGATATTCTGGGCAGCTGAAGCAGTGATGCAGAGGACATGCACTACGTCAGTACTAATGATGCCATCTGCAAATGCAGGAGTAACACCAAATCTAACATGACATATTTGGCACTAAGAGCTTGAAGGAAGGAAAGGAAGAAAGATTAGAAATCATGCAGTTTGGTCTGTGATTTGTTGTTTAAAGGTATGTCAGCAAGATTTATTTTTGTAGGCTTGCCTGCAGTGAATTTCTTCATGGCATTTTGAAATAGCTGAGGCAGCCGACTGGCAGCAGAGATATGGACCCAGTCCAATACTAGTGTCATACTGGCAAACATCAAATCACACAGTGTGTCTCAACAACTGAGATAAAGAAGCAAGGGCTTCCTTGACCATTGTCTATTTGCTCTTTTACAAATGATTGTGTTTGTATGTATTTATATATTTATTATTTTGTTTATTTATTTTATGTTTATTTTATTATTTTTATTTTATTTTTTTTACAAGAGACGCTCCTTATTCTCCATGGTCTGGATCTCCGGGTCTGGCGGTAGCACTTTTAGCTTAGCTTAGCATAGATCATTGAATGTGATTAGACCGTTAGCATATCGCTCAAAAATGACCAAAGAGTTTCTATATTTCTCCTATTTAAAACTTGACTCTTCTGTTGTTGCATCGTGATAAGATCGACGGAAAATGAAGACTTGTGATTTTCTAGGCCAATATGGCTAGGAACTATACTCTCATTCCGGAGTAATAATCAAGGAACTTTGCTGCCTTACCATGGGTGCAGCAGGCGCAGTGATATTACACAGCACCTGAAAATAGTCTCCAGCAACTCTGCTATTGCTGCAATTACACAAACTAGCTGGACTATTTTCTTTATCTTTATTTGACCCTCTAACTCTAGCACTCTCTATTCTAATTCTATTCTTAAAAAAAAAACTTGTCCCTTTTAGACTTGCACTCTATTCATTACTAGCTTTCTAATATTTTTGTATTCTGTTTTCTTTTCATTTATTATACAGTTAACAAAAGCAAAAAAGACCTCTAACACTAGCTTGCTCTATTCTTTTTACTCGTTTTCTTTTTATTTATTATATTATTTAAAAAGCCCTTGCTATGTGTACTGTGTTAAGCTGACTGAGACTTGTTATAGCACTTGCCTCCATGGTCCTCATTTGTAAGTCGCTTTGGATAAAAGCATCTGCTAAATGACTAAATGTAATGTAAATGTAACCAGTTATAATTCATTATAAATATTTCCCTTTTTAGCCAATTTACTACAACTGATTTATTCATTAATGTGTAGTTATTAGTTTTTTTTAAACAAATTATGAGCTCTAAAAGATTTTCTGAATTTTTATAACTCTTTTGCTTTAGACCATTTACAAATGTTAAATAATAAAAATCTTAAAAAATGTCAAGGTTACCACTGCATATTTCTGATGAAATCGTGCATCCCTAATTAAAGGGTTAATTCGCCCAAAAATGAAAATTAGCCCATAAATGACTCACCCTCAAGCCAGGTGTATATGACTTTTTTTCAGACGAATCCAGTCAGAGTAATATAAAAATGTTCTTTGATCTTTCAAGCTGTTTAATGCTACTCAGCAAGTGTTGCAGTGCATCTGTTCAAAATAAAAAGTGCCCATCCATAAAAAAAAGTGTCTCACACGACTCCAGGGGGTTTGTAAGAAAAATATCCATATTCAAAATGTAATAATCACTTTAATGTAGCTTGCGCCAACAGTTGTACACAGAAGCAGCTCTGGGAGGATGATTTATGAGGTCAGCATGCGTCTCTCATAAAAACCAGTGTTTGTTAACAGGAGCAAAAGAAGCAAAGTTTCCTTACTTGAGCAAATATCAAATATCTTCTCTTGGCTTATATCAAAATCCTCTGACATTCTTATGTACAAATCCTCGTTTTATATTTCTAATTTTTATATTTTTATATTCCTTCAATACCACAACTTAGGTGCCCTTGAGCAAGGCATCGAACCCCCAACTGCTCCCCGGGCGCCGCAGCATAAATGGCTGCCCACTGCTCCGGGTGTGTGCTCACAGTGTGTGTGTGTGTGTGTGTTCACTGCTCTGTGTGTGTGCATTTCGGATGGGTTAAATGCAGAGCACGAATTCTGAGTATGGGTCACCATACTTGGCTGAATGTCACTTTTAATGATTAATGATTGTTGTTTTGTTTTGATCACTCGCCTGTGCTTCCGTGTTCGTCACTTCAGAGCAGCGCATGCGCAAAGCCGAACACATTCGTCATCCACCCAGAGCTGCTTCTGTGTACAACAGTGAGCGCAGCTAGATTAAATTGATTATTATGTTTTAAATATGGTTATTTTTCTTACAAAAACGCATCGATTTGCTACAGGAGGACTTTGTTCACCCCCCGGAGCTGTGTGAGACACTTTTTATTAACGATGGGCGCTTTTTGTTTAACTTCTTTTGGACTGACGAATACAACACTCGCTGAATGTCATTAAACAGCTTGAAAAATCAAAGACCATTTTTAATATAACTCTGACTGGATTCGTTTGAAAGAAGAAAGTCATATACACCTAGGATGACTTAAGGGTGAGTAATTTATGGGCTAATTTTAATTTTTGGGTGAACTAACCATTTAAATCATTATTTGAAACTACAAAAAGAAGACAACAACAGAACAGGAGGAGATGGCATTCTTTCAGTCTCCACAAGGACTTGTACCACGACACATCAACACTGTCACGGATAACTACTGATATATAATGCTATGAATAATAAATGATAATACCCTTGTTCTTCGCTTATTTTATTTTAAATAAGAAGGTGTAACATTAAAATATATTAAAGTGCTCATAAACACACACAAAACTCAAGTACATATGGACGGAGGGGTCCTAGCAGACCAATCACATCAAGCTACGGCATAGGCTATGCTCTAGGCTACTACAGCTACCCTACGGCGTAGGTTCAATGCAGAAGTATAAACTTGGCTCACAGCAGTTGCTGACATTGTACCCTCGGCATCAAAGTAAAGCAGCATTCGGTTTGGTTTGGTTTTGTTGGGGAACAGAGTGTGGTCTTTATTGGATCAAGCTGTAATGGGTTTCCTGTAGAGGGCAGGTGTAAATTAGCCCACCGGAGTTACAGTGTTAGCAAATAAAAGTGACATCCGCCACAGCACGGCAGTTTAAACCGATCAGGACTGTGAGACTGACAGGTGATGCCTGAGGCTGCCTCAGACAAGAGCTTGAGACCAGCTGTGTGATTTGAGACTAATTGCTAACGAAGGGTTCTTGTGTGTGTGCTGCGGTGTACAGGTGCAGTTGAGCACTGTTGAAAAGACATCCCATTGTCTGGCTGCTACTGTTTCATTAGCAATTATTACATTTCTCATAGGGGGCTGTGTGTGAATATCCCTTGTGTCAGTTGCCAGATAAGTGCACTGTGTTATGACAGTTAATGCAGCAACTATTCACAGTTTACTAACTGAAACGGAGTCTCTTGGTGAAATAGGTTGCTGCTGGGGAGGTGTCAGTAAGGCTAGTGAAGGGGCTTTCTAATAATTCCCATACATGAACTGAGCATTCTGTTTCCTGTGTGTGGGGAGCATTATATTGCTGCCATCCAGTGTTGGAGAGGCTACTCAAAAAAATAAAATAAAATAAAATAAAAGAAATAAGAGAAGACCTTAAATGCTGTACTGGGCCTTTCATACTAGGTCTTTGTTTTTCTGAATCATTCAGTTACATAAACCTTACAAACAAAACTACTCACTAGAATGAATCAGGCTGTTCATTACTACATATGAGAGAGAGAGAGAGGGCTGGTTAGGAATGTAATGCATGTTAGTTTGATTACTGAAAAATGCAATGTTTTTTGAGTGGAAGTATCTGGAGACTGCTGTTATTACTTTTATTATAACAGCAGTTATATTATTATTATTAATATTATTATTATTAGGAGAATTGGTTTGGAAAATGGATGGGTGGATTAGGATTACTTTTTTGTTGTTATTATTATTAAAATAGAATTTGAAGCCACTTAAGAAGCCGCCTTAATCTGGTAACACCAAAAAAATGGTAGAACGGAGAAATTGTGGACTTTACTGTTGTGTTTGTATTAGTGTTGGGTATGCTCTTTACCTTTCCATCAGTGGTGACAGCAGCAAAGACAGTAGAGGAGTATGGAGCCCAGGCTACATCTGTCACTGAAGTTTTCAGTTCAAAGGTGAAAACGGGAGACCTGTGAATGACATTTATTGTTAATTGTATTAGCTACAATTCAATCAAAACAAAGCTTTCACAGAAACTACAGTGCTCCCATTCTGAATTCATTTAATGTGGTCATCCAGAGAAAGAGAGAGCCAGAGCCTTTGTTCAAATGTGGGCAGTCAGAGTAACCAGTGTCTAATGGTGTAAAATATAACAGAAAGGCTGCATTTATTTGATTGGATCCTTTGATTACTTCAGGAGGTAAAGCTCCAACAAAACCAGACATCCAACAGGCAAAGAGATCCATTGCTGATCTACTGCAAATCACAAGAGCTCTCTGTTGGTGGTTTAGGGATACTGCATCTAAAAAATTCTACTCGATCCACTAACACATGAGCAAAATGTGTACTCAGGATGACAGACTAATTCATTATTGTTAATATAAGGTTGTCTTTTTGACAACCTAATTGGTTTGTCTAATAAATGCACTGACACACTAATTATGTTTATTGGAAGAGCAATTTGTGCAGAAAACCAAAGCCTGAAATTCACAAGGTGTCAAGTATTGTGTATAATTTGACTAATCTCACAAAGTTTTGCAATTACAATGCAGGAAATTCCCACAAACATTTATTCATAGTTTTATGTCTAATGCTATGAGAGGGTGAAGACTGACAATGAAAATCTAGTCAAAGATCAAAAGGGCAGGTGCATGAGCACAACTTGAGGTCTACAGATGCATGTCGTTTACACACACTAAAAGGGATGATCAGTTTATTAAAATTCTATGGGAGCATGAAACAGTCCACCTGTAATAGTTATGTTGGGATGTATCTAAATTAAAATGTTCAGCCAATTATTGCACCAATTGTTAGAGAAACATAAATCCTGTAATCAAAAATTTAGGTGGGATAATTGTAATTAAAAAAAAAGTCTAAAATATTTTAGTTATAGTCCTTTATCTGAAATGAAATTCAGGCTGTGCCAACTGAAGGATAAGTAACGGGTGCTATTTTTAGAGGCTGGAAAAGGCTGCTGTAGACATAGCGCTGTAGGCAATGGTTTTCATACTTCATAGTTTGATCCCAAATTTTGACCATCCAGTCCCAGCCACAAGAGATGAAGACATCAGGATGAAAGGGATTCCACCTCACACGAGTGACAGTCATGAAGTGGGCATCATATTTTTCCAGGAACTTGCTAGAATAGTATTTGGAGCCCTGTAAAACACAAACTCATTAACATGTACACAGAACTCTTGCTCCTGTTATACTGCCTCTCTATCCACTGGTGGATATGAATAACATTTGCAGAAGTAGTGGTGATATTTAAAACATTCTTTGTAAAGAGAACAACACCATTTTTCTTGTTTAGTTTGCATTGTGTAGCTCAGGAGAAGTGCTTGATGGATCGAATTCATTGTTCCCCGGGCAGCGCATCACACAACAGAAGGGCTCTGAGTTTAATCTGAGAGATGAATCTAAAGAACACAGAGCTCTGCATCAGCTGTCAGTCCTTAGGGAGACGGGCCAGTTTTTGCCCAGCGGTATGTCTCTAGCATTCTAGCATTAAACCAACCTCCAACACAGCTGCCCAACATCTCTGTCAATCTGCAGAGGATGCTAGGCAAATCTCCTAAAACAATGAAGAATGTTTTGCTCCACAGTCTGATCATTTAGTGCATTTTGTGCAGAAGAAGCCTATTATAGCATAGAGAAAATTGTTTCTCCCATCAAAAATGTTGTTTCTATAAGTACTATAGCATTATATATATATATATATAGCAATTGTAAGTTGCTTTGGATAAAAGCGTCAGCTAAATGAATAAATGTAAATGTATTACAGAGAAAAAAGCAAATAACACTAAAGATTAAAACTAGCTCACCTTTACACTTGTCTGGAATGTGTTGAGTTTCCAGTTTACTTAACTTGCTTATGATAGTCCATCATATCCAATGATGAAACTTTTATCTGCATTCTTTCAAGGCTATAAAGTCTGATTTGAGATGTACACGATGTATAGCATTGTGGTGCACATGTACTGAATTCACATGTACATCTGAGCATGTTTTAACTTTTTTTTTTTTGTCCTCTATCCCCTTCAGTGAGATTTGTACCATCACGGCAGAGCTGTTGTGATCGGCAGCCGTACTCTCCTTGTGTTTTGTTTTACCTTGCATTTCTTCAGCAATGTTTTCTGCTTTTTCTGACCATCCACCAAACACCAACCATCACATAATTGGCCATATGGCATATATTTCAGTATATCGTGAGACTTTCTAAGAATATGGCCAAACCAGAGCAGTTGTCGCTCTCTCACCACGGTTTCTACACTAGCAAAGCAGGTCTCAGTATCAGAATTAAAAACAGAAAGCACCATCAAATAACGTTCTGAAAGATAGTGAGTCGTTTTAATTGAGCTGCTTACGATTTTTGCTACAAAATGATTTTGTAAAGAAATGTCATGTTTATCTAAAGGTCAAGAATTTAAAAGTTGGTCCTGGTGCTGTGATCTCTAATTTCTCATTAAAGGTGGGCAATGTGAGAATGTGTGATAGGGCCATGTGCTTCCAGACAGAGCAAGTCTTGTAATGTCAGCGATAAGATACAGCATAAATCCTGCAGCATCTGTTTAGCTTTAAGAGCAGTTCCATTAGCATGACTATTTGTAAAATTCATGCAAATGGCGAATACCTGTTTTAACAAGGTTATAGTATTACTTATAACCAGTTTAACTAACTAACTAACTATATATATATATATATATATATATATATATATATATATATATATATATATATATATATATATATATATATATATAAACAAACAAACAATACAAGTCTATGGAATGTCCCCATTTAGACAGTTTATTAGAAATATTATTAGAAATTAGAAATTAGAAATTTAGACAAATTAGAAAATACGGGATTAGCTTCCACTGTTATGCTGATGATACTTTACGGTATACTATACTGTATACGGTATATCTCAACGAGACCAGATGAAACTTCTAAATTATCTAAGCTAACAGAGTGTGTTAAAAATGTAAAAGATTGGATGAACAATAATTTTCTCCTATTAACTTCAGATAAGACAGAGATATTACTTATTGGACTAAAAACAGTACACAGTAGTAGACTACAGTTTGCAACTAGATGGATGTACTGTTACTTCCTCTACAGTCAAAAATCTGGGTGTTATATTAGACAGCTACTTGTCTTTTGAAAACCATATTTCCCATGTTACAACAGCATTCTTCTGTCTTAGAAACATTGCCAAGCTACAAAACGTTAACTGTTTCTGATGCAGAAAAGCTAGTTCATGCATTCATGACCTCTAGACTGGACTATTGTAATGCACTTCTAGGTGGATGTCCTGCATCTTCAATAAACAACTTACAGGTAGTCCAAAATGCAGAGGCTATAGTCCTTAACCAGATCAAGAAAATATGATCATATAACCCTAATTTTACAGTCTCTGCATTGGCTACCGATTAAGTTATGTATTAGTTACAAATAATTATTACTTACCTATAAGGCCCTAAATGGTTTAGCTACTGCGTACCTAACTAACCTTACCCTGTCATGACCCCAAAGGTCACAAAACGCTGGACTTTTGGTAGTTCCTAGGATAGCAAAGTCCTTTAGCATTTGGATTTACACAAGCTCCAGTCTGGATCCAGAACACCTGAGAAGAGATGATGCCAACCCCTCAGGGGACCTCAGATGATGCTAACCCTGAAACAACATACAGAACTACCAAATACTGCTACAAGTGTGATTGCATCATATAATAATTGCTGTTAATAGTGTTCATTGTCTGGTTGACTATGTCTTGTATTAATCTTTCTGAAAATTTCTGTCCTATGCACATAAACTGACAGTCACCACTGATAAGCTACTACTAAATATTGTAGAAACTTAATTTTCTGTAAAGTTGCTTTGCAATGATTTGTATTGTAAAAAGTGCTATACAATTAAACTCGAACTGAATTGAATTGTTGTGTAAAAGTGGGATGTTGGGGGATTTTGGAGTAAAATTTAAGTGGAAATTTTAAAGAAGAACATGCAATGTTTGTAATTTAGAGCAACAAAAGTCATTTGGAGTACAGTGTGGCATACAAATGAGAAACAAAACTGTTTGGTCTGTCAGAATGAATAGTTTGAATGCTAGTCTACCCCTGGCTGAAAAATATAAATAAAGAAAAGAGACAGATACAGAATGTTATTAACCGCTGCCGTGATAGCAGTGCAGAGACAGGCAGCTAATAAGAACACTTCCTCACTGTTTGATGACAGGGATATTATATAAACAGTGACTGCTCCGCAGGAGACAACCACCACAAACACAACAAGCTCCTTCTCTCAGATTCAAACCCCGAAGAATAATGAGATGTCTCAGGACTGCAGATCTTCAGACGGCAAGATGTTCACAGGGCATTTGTTAGTGCAAAATATATATTTAAAAAAGTTTGGTTGATTCATTGTATGATTGGTCTTAGTATAAATTATCATCTTGGCTGTAAGGGTATATGACTGACCTTGTGAATCTTTCCATGCTCAGTGCCAACAAGAAAGCTGTAGTCCTTTTGTTTGTGGAAGTCCAAAGATGTTCCAACTAGACCGATGGAGAAAATTTATTTAGCGAATATGATCATACATTATGCATGCGATTTTCTTTTTACACCATTAATACGTTTTTTTAATTAAACGTTATAACTGGCTGTTTTTCTCATACATTTAACAAAAGTCATTTGTATTCTTTACATGGTGAAACTGAATTATCATTAAATCTCAATAGGTGAAATATCATACATGAATGAAACACTGTCATAGAAAGCTAAACACAAACACCAGCTAAGGATGATTCAGCATGTCAAAAACAAAAGTTGTTTTATTATTGAACTATTGCAGATTTCTGTGTCCTTGGTTACATTCTCTTTTCTATATTATGAATATAATCACAGCTGAAAGGCCCCTGTCCTTATACTGAAAGGAAACCCCACTCAAATCATCACTCCATATTTTTATAAACACCATTTTCATATAATACTGTAGAATTAATGGATTAAATCTTTAAAAGTTGTAAAATCTGACTAGTGTGGTAAGGTGATACATACCTGTTGGAATGATATCCTTCAAGTCATCTGGAATTGTGTCAATGACTGGGAGCTTGATAATGTCTGTGAAGACTAGTTCATGCTAAAATTCAAATGACTGGCATCAATTAATCTTATACAATAATGGCTTGCTTTAGAATCAAGCTTTAGATATTTCCTTCTGTACCTTTACCAGAGTCCAAGACACCAGTCGTCCATCAGCAGACACAGAGATGAAGTTGTGATTACTGTCCAAATCATCTTTCTGCCACTTCACCTGTAATGAAGCCAATGAAACATAAAACACAGTACAGCCAAGACTTTCTGATCAACCAAAAGTCACAAAAACTATATCCTACAAGCACTCTGTTTTTCACTCTGTTTTGATTCCCAGGGAGCACATGTTAGCCTGAATGCACTGTAAGTCGCTTTGGATAAAAGCGTCTGCTAAATGCATAAATTTAATTTAATTTTAAATAACCATTAACCATATTATGGAAATAGTAAGAGTAGTATAGTATTCTTTTCTATACATTATATAAAATGTACAACTCCATTGTTATATTATTTTAGGTAATGAAAGTGTACAGTTACTGTTTTGATTGACTTTTTGATCACTTGCTCCTCATTTATACCTGCATCACAGCACTTGTGTGTTTGCCGGAGCTGGCTCTGCTGTTATAAATAGGCTGATCCGTCTTTTTCTTCAGGTTGTACACTGCGACACAACCGTCATACAATCCCACAGCCACCAGGTAGGACAAATGTTCATGGATGTCTAAACACATTACTCCTGAGGCTGTGTTAAAGATGAATTCTGGGTAACTTGGGTTTTTCAGGGTGTAGAAGAGAAGCATGCCACCCCCCTGCTGAGTAAATTCATCTGAAGGGAAAAGATGAAACATATTTTAGAGCCATTTAAATTACAAATGATTGCTTGTATTTGATAAATAGTAAACTTACGAGAACCAAGACCAACGGCAAACAAATCATTGTATTTGTGATTCCTAGAAATAAACAAAAACAAATGTCACTCAAAGTAGTTATATATCTTTTGACTGGAAAAAATGACTGCATTCGTCTTAATACAGTGTGAAACTCACCAGCAGAGGGCAGTCACAGACAGACTTTTGGCTTTATCATACTGAAACGTCCATAGTGGGAGAAGAGTGCCCTTCTCTCCTCTAAATTCATCAGATGCATCCTCAAAGTACATGAAATCTGAAGTTTGGATATAAAGGAGTTTACATCAGATATTTGCATGCTCTTATTTTGAGCACTTTATAATAAATGTCAAAATAAAGGGTGTAGCATTGAAAATAATTACCTTGTGCAACGTCATCAAATATATTTTGATTCACCATACGCTCAATGATCTTGACCGCCTTAGCTAGTTGGGATATGTCATCATTCTATAAAGCATAAAGTAATAAAGTTCCTTCAACTCACCTTTTAAAACAAATCAATCGCATTCTTGCACTTTGCATTTTCTGGATTACACTGTTAAAATCTGTCAGATCATATTTCTTGTTTAGCCACCTGAGTCTCAGTTTGAATCATCTTCTTCTTGCTCTTGTCCTCCTCCTTATTTAGAAACTGGCTTTCGTGCTTCTCTTTACTTTTCTCCCGCCTTTGAAGTTCCTCTACGTAAAAGTCATAAATCTCCCACTGCAGAAAGAGCAAGGCATTCTAACATTGTACATGTCCATATTCACCATAGTACTGTTGTACCGCAAAAAATGTTGCTAAATATGATTTACAAGCACAGGCAAAATGTTCCCACCTGATTGGCTGTTGCTGAGAAGTTTGCACGAGGAGGAGGCTCAGTTTGACAACTTATGTCCTGAAAAACATCATTAAAAAATACAGTGTGTTATGCATAAACTGAAAATACAGAAAATCTACAAAGCCTGTCTATAGTTATATAAGCTATGAGCTATCACCATTGTGTCCTTGTAAAAGAAAATCTGCAAATAACATCTATTAAATGACTAATAAAACAAAAGGCAGATAAAACTTCGGGATGAAACCAATAGGTCCTCTTACTCTTGGAGTATTGTTTAGAGTCTGAGAGGCTCTCTCGTTGAAGTTGAATTGGTTGGTGAGTTTCTGCTCTCTCTTGCCAGCTCTGATGGCCACATTGTCTGACCTCTCAACTCCTCCACCATCATCCACTTCAGCTTGTTTAGCCATCAATCTCCGACCTTCATCAGTTTCCTTGTGCACAAGATTCCCTTCTAGCTCAAAGTGAATAGCCATCTGATCCACAAAGACGATTGGTTTATAGCAGCCCTCCTGAAAAGACAAAAGCTTTTAGTGATTTGTTTGGCTGATTTTAAATGATCAAGGTTGAGGACCATCATTTTAATGTTTTTTTTTTTTTTTTACTTTGAAACTATATCTGACGATGTTTTGTGGAGCATTTGGATTGCTTGCTTTGAGTACTCTGGTAATCTCTTCGTTCAGCTCCTTTTGAAGACAAAATACAGAAATGTGTAAAAAAATCATTCCAGCATCACTATAACATGACATGATGTAGGCAGAGTCAGACCACAGGTCCTCTCCAGGTTTACGCACTGCCTCAGTTAAGTCCAGCTGGTCTGAAGGCTTCACCAGAGTCTTCCCCTGCATCCATTCCTCTCCTTCGGCTGTGTCTAGCCCTTCCTCTTCCTCCTGCATAAAAAAAGGCTTGAAATCCCAATATGTGATATGTGACAAAGCATTCATTCCTATTTCAATGAAAAGTGATTTGAAAGCTAACGTTACCTTCTTCTTTCCAATGGCTTTGACACTCTTTGCCACAGCTGCCTTTTGGTGGGTGTTAACATTAGGTGCCTGCATTTTAAGAGAGAAAATATAAACCTTTGGGTCTTCCAATCAGTGCAATGCAATTCATAAGTGAAATAGACGTCATTAACTAGATGTTGACTTGAGAAAGCCTGGCCAGAAAGTTTAAAATAAAATTTTGAAAGATTTACAGACAGAGCTTGATGGATTCAGCTTGAAAGCTGTAGGAGAATGTAGAGTAAGAATTTTTTATTATTATTTAGAATAATAACATAACGTTAAATATATTGTCATTATAAATAAGTTTAAATAGTAGCAATTATGTATTCATTTGCATTCGCGTTAATATCGTTAACATACCTGTCTAGATTTCACTGTCCCAACTTTGTGAGGAACGGACATTTTTTGCTTTCAAATAAGTGGTAAATAATTCCAATTTATCAGTATGTAAACGTAAAAATAATTTGTATTCATAAAGATAAAACAACTGCTCTCTTCTCTCACAGTGTGACTGTGTTTGTGTGTACTGACGTTGTCATGGTAGCGGCATCTGGCTGACGTGTGCGCATGTGCGCAGTGAGACGTTCGTTCCTTACTTGTTACTTGCGAGTTTTTTGTGACAGCGCCCCCTAGCGATCTCTACTGCAAGACAGTAGACCAACCGAAATGATTTAAATTATTATTATATATTTTTTATCTTTCCGCATTAATAACGTTTATTATGCAAGGCTTCCACAGGCGCTTGCAGTTAAGCTGTGGAAATACATTTTATTATACTGGTTGCTATTGCAAACTGGTATTTGTTATACAAGAAAAATTAATTTAAAACCCGAATATAAGGGGCTCATGGTTATAAAGTTCAGGAGGGTTAACAAATCTACTTAGGGTTATGGTTAAATTTAAATAAAACAATAAACCATTACTAATAATACAAACAACATATAATTACATTTTACGTGCTATAAATAATGTAAACTACACGGACATGCAAATAATAAAATAATAATAATAAGAGTCCTATCTGAAACTTCTGCTCTTCACGTGAACTGTAAAGCAACGCTTTTGTTTTCTGAACAGTAACTTTTTTTCTGAACAGTAACTTTTTAACACAGTCACACTGTTTTACTTTTGTTTACCTTAATAACAGAAGTGCTGTGATATCTGATCTGTAATCTGCAAGCGTATATAATATGAAATGAGAACGACGATGTTTATTCATCACACCTAGATGTACGGAAGTAAAATAAGGCGGGGCTATCTGTTTTTGTTAGGGTTTGTAAAGTCCGACTCGATTTTCTGCGAATCGGTTCTTTGGAATAGTTTGAATCAATTCTCGGTACACTTCGAATGAATTGTTCAGACCATAGACTGTGACCGATTTTGTGAATCATTTCAACTGGTTCACTGAAGAGATTCAACTCAAAAGAACCATTCGTTCACGTGAGTTTACCAACGAATCATACTGTCATATAGTGCGTGTTTGTAGCGGGTGAGAAATTAATCTGAAGCCAAAATGAAGGACCGTCTGGGCGATTTAACAGCCGTGAGACTTCAGATTATTTACTACATTTATGTTATTTTGATGTAAAATACTATAATAAGTCACGTTTTTTATAGGTATACTTAGTTTCGCTATATACAGCTTGATAACATGAATTAATCCCTTATGATTAGACATTGTTGCCTTATATCATGCTTTCTGTTAAAACAAAGTTTGATACGCTGAAAATATTTAAAGCCAGTGGTTTATACGACAGAAAGGTTCCAGCTGTCTTCATGACTTTTTTATTTGTTTTGACTGTAACCCTTCCCCGATCAGCTCTGCCATGACATCATCATCGCTCCCGTGGAGTCCAGTGCTTTCCTTGAGGAATTGCTCCCTAAGGTCTGTTTATGTGCAGTTGTGTATGAACATCTACATGCCTTTTTTATGTGTTGAACTGTCACTTTGTCTTTGCATTATAATTGAAAATTTGAAGAACCAATTTTACTCCTGCATGTTAACGTGTACAGGTTAATGAGGTTCAGCAACTTATAGAGAGAATTTCCTTCTGTGTGGAAGAAGTGAAGCTGAGACACAGTACCATTTTGACAGAAATCAACCCACCGAATTGTGAGTACACTGAGTTAGTGTCTTTAGTTCTATATGCATTATAGGCACATGTGAAATATTAGGAAATGTAAAACACTTTCCAGGTTCTATTAATCTCTATTAATGATTATTGTTCAAAAAGTTTGAGATCAGCTCACTTTTGCTCTGTGTTCAACATTTTTTGTCTATTCTTATTAACAGTTGTGAGAGAGGAACTTGAGCAGTTTAACAGTAACATCAAGCACACAGCCGATGTAATCAATGTTAAACTAAAAGGTAATAAAAAAAAAAAAATCCATTATTTTTATTTATTTTTTTGAAGGGGGGGTGGGGTTAGAAGACATGATCATGTATATCTGTGAAATGAAACACTTACAGGGGAAATCATTAAGGTACAATTTGACTTGCAAATAGTGAAGCTCATTTCTGTTGTTTTATTGGACATTTTGCATGCATGTATTTCCTCTTTTTTACTGTGTAAGTTATATTTTATCGCCAACAATAAATATTCTGCTAAATCCAACATTACATCTTCTTGAAAGAAAGCAATCGACTCTTATTGTCTTTGATTTCAACTTCATCTGTTGTACATTGTCTTGACCAGTACACTCAAGATTTTTTTATCACTCATTTTGTCACTGAATCTTTTGTTTCACATTTAAAAACTTGATTCTGTGATTGTTCATATAGATTTAGAAGGAAAATTTTCAGAGTATGAGAATGCTAACAGCAGCTCTGTGTACTGTCGCATCCAGAATACTCAGGTGAAATGTCACTCTATTATAAATTCAATATTGTTCTTCAGATATTTGTTTTATTAATTTTTCTCTATGTATCTTAATTTTTTAAATCTATAGCACACAGTAATTTCACTGAGGTTTGCAGAAATAATGAATATGTACAATCAAGAACTGCTATCTTTCCGGACAAAGAGTAAAGATCAGATACAAAGACAGCTGGAAATCAGTGAGTAAACTAACACACTTACTAACACACCAGAACAAAATGTCTTTGGTCACCTCTTTCATTATATTATATTATATTATATTATATTTTAGCTACACTACCATTCATTAATTTGGGGTCGGTAAGATTTTTTTAAAGGAATTAATACTTTTATTCAGCAAGGATGCATTTTTTGCAAACTTGATTTTTTTGAAGGTGGCCAGGTTGTCACTGAAGAGGAGACTGAGGTTTTGCTGCAAAGTAACAATCCAGCTGTCTTTGCTTTAAATGTAAGTTTCAAGGTTAACAGACAGCTGAATACACTTTTCCACATACTGTAAGCTTCCCTTCAAATGTTAAATATAATTCTTTTTTGTGCGCAGATCAATTCTGGCTGCTGCATGACGGGGCAAGCACTGAATGAGATTGAGTTACGGCATAAGGACATTCTCTATCTGGAGGCCAGCATTCGAGAGCTGCATAGCATGTTTATGGATATAGCCACGTTAGTCAATAGTCAGGTACTGTAAGCTTGCTGGGGAGTTCAGTAAATGAACTAAAATTAAATGGTGCACCATAGAAAGTTAATAACAAACATCGCAGGGCTTTATCTAGAAAGAATAGTTGATTTACACAAGTGCCTTATTGAAATTAATTTAATAATCAAATTATTTTGCATAAGTGCCATGGGATTATTACCTTGCCATATCATAATTGTATTTTTCCCCCTCTTTTTTATAGGGTGAAATGGCAAACAACATAGCAAAGACTGTGATGCACGCTGGAAACTATGCAGATCAAGGGAAAGAGAACATAGAAAAAGCTACTGATTACAAGAAGTCCTGGCGGCCTAGACTGCCTATATTCAAGAAGAAAGCAAAACCAGCAACCAGCAAGTGCTCTTGAATGAATCTTGAACATTGGATTCTGTATGCTGCTTGCTTTTGAGTTTTATGAAAATGGGGGATTCATTCTCCTTGCCTTTTCTTAAAAAATCCCATCGTGTCACAGTACTTACTCTACGTCCTGTTTTGCATTTCCCAAAACCATAGTTGCTAACTAAGTTAGCAACTTTGTTGGTTGCAATGCAATTTCCCATTGTCAACCAAGTAAGTTGCTAACAGGATAGCAACTATGGTTTTGGGAAATGCACCCCAGATCATTTTGAGCTGTTTCTGGGATTTCCTCAGCCCATTTACAAACAAACTGCTTTTATTTGTTTCTGCTTAAATGGTAAATGATTAAGCTTGCTCTCAGATAGACAGCACTAGCAGGATTTTTCTGACGCAATATGACAACAATAAAGTGTCAAGAGGTGTGTTTACATGGACTAATGTTCCTCATTAGAAACGTTCATGCTATATACATGCAATACATTATTAATTTATTCGTTTTCTTTGGATTATTTCAAGTCTACATCACCTCTTTTAATTCAATCAAACTAATATTCAGATTGATTGAGGTATTTACTTTTCTGTTGGCTTTTCAGTCCACCTGCACCATCTTCTTTTTTTCAGTTTGATGGTGGTTGAGAAACAAACATTTTGTGCATTTCAGCCAAACTGAGCCATCTGATTATAAATGGATTATTTGGGTACATGTAAACATAGCGAATATAAAAGCCCAGTTAGACTCTCTTACATTTAATTTTTGTTGCTTGTAATTACTTTTATTATTTACGGGTATAACTTGCCGATTTGCATTTAGGTTACTCATAGTTCATCCAAAAATGGAAATCCTGTTATAATTTATTCAACCTTGTTGTTCTAAACCTGTATGTTTTCGTTTTTTTTTCTGTGGAGTGCACATCAAAAATGTCCTAGTATGTTTTTTCCATACATTGAAGAACTGTATATTCTTCAACCTATCTTCTTATGCAGAAGAAAGAAAGTCAAAAGCTATTTATGAAGGTGAGTAAACAGTGACTGAATTGTCATATTGGGTGAACTAACCCAACAATCATCTGTATTAAAAAAAGAATCTGCCAGTACACCCTTTTCAGTGTCACATGGTCCTTTAAAAATCATTCTAATAGGCTTGGTGCTCGAGTAATATTGCATTCTAATTATCATTGTTATAGATAGATAGATAGATAGATAGATAGATCTAGATTTCTTATCTTTTAATTAAATGTTTATTGTGGGAAAATACTACAATCCCGTTAGAGGTAGCTAAAAGTCTGTTGGTTTACCTTACAGCATGTGTGTGATCTCAGGAGGAAATTATGCTTTTAAAACATAGCCTACACAAATTTAGACTCGTCCCACATGCAGACATGAAGATATTAATAGTTCTTCATTCCTGACAAAGGAAGAATAGCTCAGCAGGGACAAGTCTGTTGTTTCTAAATATAGATTTACACTTGTCTCACACTAGCCTCACTACACTTATAGGTGTTTATTATAGTTCTCCATATTTAAGCATATCAGACCACATTACTTCTATCCATAGAAATACCTGCAGCATATGCTTTGTATTCTGGTTCATTTCTTCATTGCTCATTTTGACTCATCTCTGTCCATCTTTACTTTGCCATATGGACACTCAGCAAGTAGCGACTGTTGTGGGAGCTCTAGGAGGGGAAGGAGATTTAGACGCACATACTCTGTGTCTTTGCTGTCTGTGTAGCAAAAAGCAGGTTTATTCTGCATCTTTCAGCAAAGATACACACCATGGAGAACAGGCAGTTTCTTTTCCTCTTTCTCTTTAATTTTGCACACTGTCTCACATTCACACTTTGTTCCACCTTGGAGAAAATGTCGAGGTCTCACTCGCACTCGATCTTTCTGTACCGGTTAACTTGACAAAATGTAACAGATGTAACAGAACACACAGTTTTCCTTAACATTGAGTTGGGCTGCTGCCAACAGGGCCTCAGTACGAGAAGAAGAAAAGACCAGCAGACATCCAACAAAAAGGTAAGGAAAGACATACCGTCTTGTAGCTGCTCCTGTACAACATATTTAAAATCAAGAGAAAAGTTCTGCAGGTTATAACTTATGTATAATTATGCATTTAGAGGCTGTTCGGGAATGTATGCCATATCTATCTATAAAAGAAAAACCGCTGCTATTTTCAAATCTGCGTTCGTTTGCTGGCACAGAGACAGTTTTTAAAGTGCTGCGCATTATAACCAATCACATAGGCTAGCCTACAATTCTGTAGAGTTTATGAATGCAAGGACCAATCAGAGGCGTTCAGATGAGTCATCGCTGAAACATGCTGTTTCGTCACCGCAACGAAGTGAAGATATACAAATGCGAGATATTAATTTCACAATGTAAACAGCTTTAGAGATTATTATGGGAGTTTGTGAGAGTGCTTGAACTCGCTGGACTGAAGTGAAAATATTCTTTGATAATGTAAACGTTCTTTGCCGTATCTTTGTATAATGAAAGCGTTATAGGCCAGTTAGTAACTTACAATGTTTTTTATTTATTTTTCTATTAAACCCACATTAAATACAAAGTCATTCTTATTGAAAATATTTTATGGTATTACATCCATATCTGGCAGGGCCTACTTAAGTAAAAAGACGGATTTTAATTCAAAGTTAATTTAACAGATTACACCATTATGGCTACTTTACTAGAGAACTAACATAAAGGTGCCAAATGCATTTACTTGCACATATTTAGAATCGAGATATTTCATGATATATTTTGGGAATATTTAGAATAAAAATAAAAAATGTATAAAACCCCTGCTGAAAAAACAAACAAACAAAAAAACAGTAGACACCATTAAAAAATGCTAGCCTAATGGTTTAACTGGTTATAATGGGACTTGTATTGGTTAAACTGCGAACTGTAATGGACCCTGTTGGTCTCTACTGCTAACTTGTTACCTTCTATAGGTGGCTTTTTAAAACCAATAAATCCGAATGGAATATGCCCCACACACTATAGAAACTTTTTTTTTAATTTAAGAAACTTTAAGAAACTTATTTTTTAATGTTTTTAATGGTTAAAAGGTGATAGTTTGTAATGTTTGTAATTGAATTTGTTGTGGAAAACATTAAAATGTTCTAAAATTATGGTTTTCTTTTTTCTTTTTCTTTTCTTCAGTAGGGACATACCCTATATCAGTTTGTGGCTGCTGTGTGTCACATGAACGAAACATGGTGAAACATTCATTTTAGTTGAAATTGTTATAGATTATGTGTAGAGATTGCAGCGACCAGTGACTAGCATACACTTCTGCCATGTCAGCATACTGCAGAATAAATATATATAAATATATATATTTAAAACAACCCGGGTATACCTATATGCATATAGAATGGTGCATCAAACTATTTTCCGTATTTCATGTGATCAAGGGCTTATTTAGGAGGCCCTATTATGCCATGATGGACAGAAAATATACACAAATACCTTTTAAATAAAATTTTGCTAGGTCTGCCAGTAGGGGCCACTCTCAACGACGTACAGCCGAAACAAAGAGGAGACGGAGGGAAAGGCAGAAAAAACGAACTGGAACACAGCCCCAAAAACAGAACAATAGTGAATCATTCACTTAACTTCTCCCTTCAAACAAAGATTGATTTAGGAATGAAACACCACTACTGCGCCTGCGCTGTTCTGAAACACAACAATTAAACTTGTTACCGTTAAGTGCGTTTTTTCTCAGCACAGTTAGTGAAGCTAAACATAGGCTATAACAAACTAATAAAGTTTATATCAATGTACTACTGGTGTATGTAAGTAAATGTATTTTGTAACTAAGTCAAGGCTAAATGCGATACCACATTGTACAGTAGGTCTACGTAACAAATTGGGATATCACAAACACTATTAAAGCCAACTATTTTCTTAAAGGGTTCAAATGCAAAACTTAAGAGCAGCTAACTTTTACATACTATTGCAAAAATTGCTAAGAACACGCGTTAGTTCTGAGAAAATACCTACCATCATGTTTACAGTTTATATTTTGTTTTGCCACTAGTTATCTAATGCAATGAGTTTCAAACTTTACATTTTGGCAAGTGTTACCTACACCTCATCTTGCACCATATTGTCTGTGCAAGATGAAGTAGAATGCATTGTGTTAAGTGTTGTAGGAGATGCGAGGTCAAAGGATTGACGTAGAGCAGCTTCTCAGGCAGTCACAGGCTGAACTGCTGTGGATCCAGCGACAGCTGTCAATCATAGCAACAGGAGATGCCAATCACGCCAGGGCCCGAAAGAAGGTGAGTAATCCTGTTAAATTTACACTTGCACAATCTGATCCCTAATGGTTTCCCATACACAATACTTCTAGTAGCAATGATGGTTCTTTTACACAAGGTGGCACCATCCTGCCATGTATATACGTTTACGCAGTCTATCCTCATCTACCAATAAGAGTACAACGAGCCAGCACAGTCGCCCTACCAGCCAATGGAGGGTGTTTGTGTCATGTGAGAAAATGACAGGTGATGCACGTAGACAGAGGGTGTGGTTGCAATGCAGTGTCCTATCAGCATCATCTTGAAAGAGTAGGCCTGGTCAACCTCCCTTGAGAATAGACTTGCCATCTTAAACTGATGCATTTGTAGAGGACTGCCCCAGTGCAGGGGGGAGGGGGGGGGGGTGCAGACAGCACTACAGGAGTAGCTGGGGTTGCTTGGCAACAGGGCAGAGGAGACTGTTACACATTCCGTATTGGGAATCTGTTTCCATTTTTTTTTTTTTGCCTCCAACAAGACCTGTTTCCTAAGCATAAAGAGTGGCTAATGGCCGGGATATGTCTACCATGCTGTCTAAGTAATCCCTCTTAATGCCCCTGTGTGCGTTAAAATCTGATGTAACTGTGTGATATTCCGAGACAGTGAACTTAATTTCCCCTTGTTTGGTGTCGCTGTGGGATGAATGGAGTTGAACGCCCCTGTTTTTCACCCTCTTTTCCTTGAGATAATGCAAACAAATCACAGTGGGGCAAGATAGCAATACCAGCATTTCTAGGTGGCATATGGAGAACAAGATAACCCAAGATGCAGTATAACCCATATATGTGAAAAAATGAAATATGGTGTCCATCTTAAGGTTCGTGAAGAAAACCAGGAGGAATGTCTTGCTACAATTTGTTTGATTCTGTTTTTCTTATATGCTAAACCTTAATATTTTTAGTTCAAATGGGAAGAATGGCTAATGGAAATGGCACACATGGGAAAAATGCATCAACATTTAGTTACTATATAAATAAAAGGGTTTTCAAATTGTGGAATTCGAGTGGAAGGATTCTGAGAAAATAGTTTAAGATGTAGATGTAAATAAATAATAAAAAGATGGACAATAACAATGAAAATAATAATAATTAATAAAAAATGTAATAATAAAAAGTGGTCATTTAAAAAATGTTTAGATAGATAATATAATAAAACAATAAAAATACAAATTTATTATTTTATTCTAATATATTTATAACAATACTCTTGATAGTTTGTAGAAAACAGATTTTTTTCTACAGTGTGAGGTTTTTACTTAAATATTTTTTTTTTCTTGATAATATTTACACATATATTATCTGCATTATATTTAAGGAAGGGGTCATTCACAAGGGGATCATATTATTTGGGCCATCAAAACCCCAGATTATGTCACTAAAATAATACTAATAGCATTGCTGAAAATGATTGGATGCATTGAATTGGCTTTTGCAGCTTTAGAAAGGCCATGCGTGAAAAGGCAAATGATTTACACATCAGTGATGGGAGTGGCTCTACACTTCACTGCTCTCCGTGTGTGCAAGTGTAGGGATACAGAGATAAAGCGTGTGTGCGCACTGTAGGAGAGCAAGAGAGAGTATATCGAGGAGCATGCGCAATTCTCTATGACCGTGTGTGTGTGAGAGAGACAGAGAGAGAAAGAGAACAAGAAAGGGAACGCACCGTTCTGTTGCACCACTCCTAAAGAGACGCTCTCACACTGTCTGACTCCTGTTCCAGCTCAGGCTTCTGCAGGGACACACATGCACGCATGAGCACAGAGCCACACACAAACACACACCACAGACGTGTCGTCACTGCCACTCCTGGCAGCCGGTGATATAAGGGAGTGGGAGCGCTAAGGAGAAGAAGGAGAGGTGGAAGCGGCTAGCATTAAGGTACAGTACACACAGATCATGTTTGATATGAATGAGATCAGAAGCAAAGAGAATGTGTGTGTAATGCCATTATGCCTACATGTCGCCCTTCCTTGGCTAAGTTCACAGCGTGCGCTGGTTCATTCCAGCTCTGGAATACTGCAAAGAATGGCAAGAGAGCATCCTACAGGATATGGCATGATCCAGATGTGCAGGGAGACATTTGACCTGGCGGCATCTGGAGTCAGGTGGTGGATTGCGATGATGTCTTGTTGCTTAGTCTTCTACAGGAAGTTCAGAGGATGCAAACACGCAGATAACCTGAGGATACGAGTTGATCCGTCTTAATGTTTATTTTTGGGGGTCTCAGGCAACAGCTGGTCAAGGTCATGGTTAGGTGTAAAAATGCACATAGTATTTTTTCACTCCCACCGCAGTCGTCACAGTCCCCCGGGGCAGTCGACACACAGCTGGAGTGAAAAAGTGTTTCTTCAGTTCATTTTCCAAATCAATCTGCCATTATGGAGCTTCATTTGTTAATAGACATTATCCTTTTTTGGTTGACTATCAGCTTGATTTGTTGGTCTAATGGCTCATTAGTTTCCTGGTAAATGCTTCCATCTCACTTGCAGGGCTTCTCACTTGTTATACTGTACATGAGAAGTTGGATACATTGAGCTGTGTTTTTGACCAGCCTGTGTTTCCGTAGCTCTGCTGGCTCTGGTTGGGTTGGTACTGATGCTGCAGTAGGTTGACTGGCTGTGACTGAGTCTGCTAAAGTAATGTAGCATGCAAACCAGCTGGAGACCTGGCACACACACCACAGTGTGATTGGTAGTATTACTATTCTAATACAGCAGACTGTTTACTGAGATTATGTAAGATCTCTCAGTTCAATCCACACAGACACAAAACAGACGCGAGAGCTTTGAAACACACATAATGTGATTGGCAACTGTTGTGTTTCTGGCATTGATACTGCAGACCAAAAGGCTGCCAGTTGATTTGAGTGTTTAAAATGTGTTTAAGGCTTAATTGTATGTGTGTCTCATTATTAATGATGCAATATTTGATCCACCAGCTGTTATCAATGTTGGCGAACACACAAAAAGGCTAGTGATCCTTTTTTGATGCTGTTGCATTTTCTTTAAACTGAACTTCTTAATGTTTCTAGCTGATGCAAAATTTTAATTTTAAAGAGAAGGAAAATATGAGATATGATGATTGAGATGAAATATTATGTGCTACACTTTGTAGGTTGCAGAATATAAGATTATAAAGAGAAATGGGAAGAGAGATATGATGTCAAATGGACAAGAGCAGCTTTTCATGTTGCATTTATGTGGGCCATGACCATTGCTTAGCTATATCTTGCTTTTAAAACATACTGTATAACTTTTCAGGGTTCAGTAAGAGCCAGATTGAATGTTTTTCACTATATGTGCTTGATAGTCAGTACTTTTCCTAAACTGTTAGAGGCTCTAATGACTGCTCTGCTCTGAGTTTTGTCAAATAAGCATGGTTTTATGGTTGTATGTTTCTAGTAAATATATAGTAGTTATATATTTGACAGTAGCTGTCTATTTGATAACACGGGTTCTGACACCGTAGTGCATTTTATTTAGCAGTAACAGATTAACTAATGGAATGCTGTTTAGTTTTAATTGTACTATAGAGACTTTGGCACTGTGCAGCTCAGTTATGTTATGCTATGTTATGTTATGTTATGTTATGTAAATATAATTATTAATGTATCTGGCTAAACAGATTTAGCACTGATAACATATTAATTATATACTTCAAAGGGGAATTCAGCAATCTCAGAAGGTGTAAAAGTAATAGTTTTTAGATAGAGATGTTTTTTGGGAGAGTTTTTCTGGTATTTCTTGAGTGACCATGAGTAGGTTACATGGTCTGGTTTGGGATCAGATCCCTTCTAATGCTGTGTTTCAGCTTCATTACAGTGCCAGTGTTCCTGTCAGCACTACACAGTTGGCAAGTATCAGAAAAAACAAGCAAATGCTCAATAACCTGTGTAACCTTTGTAATGCGTAAGTAACATCACAAAGATAGATTTATTTAAAAAAACTAGAAGTCTTGTGGTTACACCCACAGCATAAAAAGTTTCATTCATCTCTTTTTAAAGAGGTTTCCCACACAGATATGACTAGTAATGACTGTTTTCTAACAGGTTTTCTGAATCATCTGATAGTCCCTCACCATACTCACACCTGAGCTAAAGTTGCATCAGACTGCTCAAATTAGCCCAACAGCATCCAAAAGTGCCACAGACCCAAATTATTATTATTTTGCAGGGGAATACATGCAAATGGTTTACTTATAGTTGACATTTCTGAGATAAGAGGAACCATTTTAAAAACTAATAAAACTTAAAGGGCACCTATTATGCAAAAATCACTTTTAAATGTAGTTTGAACATAAATGTGTGTTTGCAGTGTGTGTACACACCCACCATTCAAAATTGAAGTTTTTGTAACTTATGTGTGTTTATTTTGACATAGCCTAACCTTGCGTGTATTTAACATATTTAAGTGCAACAAGACATGAAAGAGAGCTTAGTTTAGTACTCACATGCCATGTGACAGCTGCTTTCAGTGCATGTGCTTCAGGTGTGTGCGCTCAGAAAAGCAGCAGCAGCTCATTTGGATTTAAAGATACATGTATGAAAACAGCGTGTTTCTGCTTCCATTCAAAATTTTGATAGGCATTTTCAAAATGATATAATAAATGATCTGTGGGGTATTTTGAGCTAAAATTTGACAGACACATTCTGGGGACACCTGAGACTTATATTACATATTGGAACATGCAGGATTGTGTCCACTGTGTTCATCTTGAAAGTTTGCTTGGTAAGTAACTGCCCTGTCTGGCCTCTTCCCCTGCAGCTGAAGCAGGAGGCCCAGCCGTTCCACCTGGCCTCTCACGCAACTCACCATGTGAATCGCTGCCGCCTCCTAGAGGATAAGAACAGAGCTCTTCAAATAGAGCTAGCCACTCTCAGACAGCAGAAACGGCAACACAGATCTCTGGTAAGTCAGTTTGTGGTGTGTTTTTTTTTGCTTATTTGTTCAGTTTTTTGCAATAGTCACACTTCTGGATTTCAGCATGTTGTCTAAAACTCCTCTTCCCTGGTGAGAAGCCTAATGAGTGATAGCAACAGTTGCTTTCTATAGGGTAAAATGCACAGGAAGTCCCTTAATCGTCTACTGTGTTCCAAGTGGTGTGATGCTGAAGCTGTTGCCCTGGCAACAAGCCCACTGGTGAGGGAGGACAGTTTGGTAATGGAAAACTGACAGACCATAATAATGGCTTTTGTTATAAGCCTCTGTTGCAACAGATCAATTTTGTCCCGCTGAATGGAGATGGGAAGTGACATGCACAAATTCAACTGAGCTTGAACACTGCTGAGAAAGTTTGCTGTACTTTAGAGCAGGGGTTCTCAAATGTCTTCATGAAGTACCCCCAGCACTGCATGTTTTGTATGTTTCCCTATGTCTAACTCACCCACTTCAGGTCTTGCAGTCTCCACTAATGAGTTGATCGGTTGAATCAGGTGTGATAACTAAGGGAGACATACAAAATGTCCAGGGCAGGAGGAAATCCAGGACAGGTTTGAGAACCACTGCTTTAGAGCATACTTTAGAGTTTTACCGAAAATTAAGGAAGTTTTTTTAAGTGGATGGAAAAAGGTTCCAAACCTGTATGACTATCTTACTTGCAACTTTGAAGGAGACTGATAATCTTCCCCTCGAGGGGGCTGTTCACCGTTGCAACCAGATTGTTAAGTCTGGGAACTGAAATGCAGTGAATATCAGCATGATTTGTTGAAATGTTTCAGACCAGTTTTGTGGACTTTATTAATGGATTCATTTAAAAGATTGTTCTCTAAAAATGATTTGTTCATGAACCAAGCATCACAATATTTCTAATAAGAACTTTCAAGAAGAGTTTGAGTGGATGTTAAGATTTTCTGTTACTAACAACTTACACTGCTGTAAAAAAAAAGGGCTCAGTATTTTTTTTTTAAAGACAAAGTTTTATTCAACAAGGATTAATTAAATTAAATGATCAAAAGTGGCAGTAAAGACACGTCAAATAAATAATAAATGCTGTTCTTCTACATTTCTATTTATCAAAGAATCCTGAAAAGTATCATAGTTACTTACTCTGTGAGTATTAGGAACACACTTATTGTGTGTTGCTTTGAAAATGTGTTAATTTAAACAAACTTTAGTAATAATCTTAACACAATGCTAGAGTTTCTGTGGTTTTTCAATGCAAACCTGCTTGAATTCCTTTAACTGGAAGAGAGGCAAAGGAACGTCAAGTCTGCCAAGGCTGGCATTGGTTCAGATTCAAATGATCACACCTTTTCATTTATTAGCTTCAGTTGTGATAGTGGTGAACCAGACGAATATGCCGTGACAGTCGTTGCAGTGCGAGTCCTGTGGCTGGTTGCCAGGCGACTCTGAAGTGTCTCACGCCTGCTGCTGCTTAGGAACCGCCCACCTCTTCTCTATGGCACTGCCTGTCCTGTGGAGAAAGGAAGGCCGTGGAAAAGCCTGGCTGTAGTATAATTAGTTTCATGCATAACAGTCATGACTATAATGACAAAAGCAGATCATTAATACAGAGTAATAACAGTCCGGAGAGAGACACATCTACTTAATTAGCTGAGCCAAAGTATGTTTCAGTCAAGAATTTAGAGTGAAAGGAGTACACAGTATTTTACTGTAAGGATTTTGCCAGTCAAGAGAAGAAAGGGTTATATCAGAAGGGTTGGTCCCTGGCTTGGGTTGCCATGTCCTCTAATAGAATTAGACTGAGACAGTGATCTCTTAGCTGGGCCATGTTGCTTGCTTAACTGTATTTTCCTCTCCATTTCATCGACCGCTGGAGTCATTTGGAGCAGGAGGTTCATTCCATTCCAGATCCTTGTCTCAATGGTTAGACCAGGACAGGAAGCATCAGCTCCATCTGAATTTGTGCCCACTGAGAGCTTGTCATTAATTTCGTTAATTGCAATCTTGTGTTGAAATGTTTCAGAATGTAGGCTGATATTTGCTTGAGTGTCATCTGAAATAAAAACAAATCTTTCATGAAACTCTAGATGGTGCAGTCTGATAGGTCTCAATCTTATCTGATGATAATCTATCACATGGTGCAGCTGATTGGTTCTTTGTCAAGTCAAGTCACCTTTTTTTATATAGCGCTTTAAACAAAATACATTGCGTCAAAGCAGCTGAACAACATTAATTAAGAAAACAGTTTGTCAATAATGCAAAATGACATTTAAAGGCAGTTCATCATTGAATTCAGTGAAGTCATCTCAGTTCAGTTTAAATAGTGTCTGTGCAATCATTTGCAATCAAGTCAACTATATCGCTGTAAATGAAGTGACCCCAACTAAGCAAGCCAGAGGTGACAGCGGCAAGGAACCAAAACTCCATCGGTGACAGAATGGAGAAAAAAACCTTGGGAGAAACCATGCTCAGTTGGGGGGGCCAGTTCTCCTCTGACCAGACGAAACCAGCAGTTCAATTCCGAGCTGCAGCAAAGTCAGATTGTGCAGAAGAATCATCTGTTTCCTGTGGTCTTGTCCCATTGGTGGTCTGAGACAAGGTCTTTACAGGGGATCTGTATCTGGGGCTCTAGTTGTCCTGGTCTCCGCTGTCTTTCACGGCTGTAGAGGTCCTCTCTAGGTGCTGATCCACCATCTGATCTGGATACGTACTGGATCCAGGTGACTGCAGTGACCCTCTGATCTGGTTACAGACTGGATCTGGTAGCTACGGGGAATTCAGAATAATAGAGAAATAGACTAATATTAGCGTAGATGCCATTCTTCTAATGATGTAGCAAAAACATTGGGTGTTATGGGAAGTGTTCCCGGTTCCTGTTTACCTAATTAATGCAGCCTAAAAATACTTTAACTGATTTGGATATTAGAAGCATATTAGTGTGTTATGTGTAAGCCAGGTTAAAGCGATAGGTCTTTAATCTAGATTTATACTGCAAGAGTGTGTCTACCTCCTGAACAATGTTAGGTAGGTTAAATAGGAAAAGGATCTGCCGCCCGCAGTTGATTTTGATATTCTAGGTATTATCAAATTGAGATAATATTGAGAACGCAGCGGATGTGGAAGATTATAATGTAACAAGAGCTCATTCAAATACTGAGGTGCTAAACCATTCAGGGCTTTATAAGTAATAAGCAATATTTTCAAATCTATGCGATGTTTGATAGGGAGCCCGTGCAGTGTTGACAGGACCGGGCTAATAAGGTCATACTTCCAGGTTCTAGTAAGAACTCTTGCTGCTGCATTTTGGACTAACTGTAGTTTGTTTACTAAGCGTGCAGAACAACCACCCAATAAACATTACAATAATCTAACTATGAGGTCATAAATGCATGGATTAACATTTCTGCATTTGACATTGAGAGCATAGGCCATAATTTAGATATATTTTTGAGATGGAAAAATGCAGTTTTACAAATGCTAGAAACATGGCTTTCTAAGGAAAGATTGCTATCAAATAGCACACCTAGGTTCCTAACTGATGACGAAGAATTGACAGAGCAGCCATCAAGTCTTAGACAGTGTTCTAGGTTATTATATGCAGAGATTTTAGGTCCTATAATTAACACCTCTGTTTTTTCAGAATTTAGCAGTAAAAAATTACTCGTAATCCAGTTTTTTATATCGACTATGCATTCCATTAGTTTTTCAAATTGGTGTGTTTCACCGGGCCGCGAAGAAATATAGAGCTGAGTATCATCAGCATAACAGTGAAAGCTAACACCATGTTTCCTGATGATATCTCCCAAGGGTAACATGTAAAGCGTGAAGAGTAATGGCCCTAGTACTGAGCCTTGAGGTACTCCATACTGCACTTGTGATCGATATGATACCTCTTCATTTACTGCTACGAATTGATGGCGGTCATATAAGTACGATTTAAACCATGCTAATGCAGTTGCATTTAATGCCAACAAAGTGTTCTAGTCTATGCAAAAGAATGTTGTTGTAAATAGTGTCAAACGCAGCACTAAGATCCAATAGCACTAATAGAGAGATACAACCACGATCAGATGATAAGATGATAAGCTGGTCACCGCTGTATCAGCAGCCAATGAGCTTACTGCTCAACATTCATATATTTGGCTAGTGCTTGGTTCAGAAACCCTCCACCTCCCCCAGCTCCACCTGTATAGATCTGCTATATAGGGTGATTCATGTGTATTATTCTTTGAGGGTTATTTTATGTTATATGTGCTGCAGCAGTATTTCTTACATTTTCACAGCAGCATGTTGTGGATGTATTGGCAGTAGCAAGTGTACCAAACACATTAACACATTGTCATGTACATTGCTATGCTAAACCCGCTGAGAGTTGTCATGATTGAACTGTAGAACACGATAGATCTGGTTAAATTTTTTGACAAATTTTTTTTTAATGAAAATGTTATATTTATTTTAAAATAGGTTTAATGCACTATTAAATATGCAATATAAACTGATACTGATCAATTAAAAAATATCTTTTATAACATATATGGTACCAATATCTTGCCTAGTTAATTTTTTTATATTTTGTGCATAAACAAGAAACATTAAACTAAAGTTCCTTCTGTAAATTACAGTTTTGTTAATCACTTGCCTAATTTCTTAAAACCCACTGCATTATGTGGAAGTCATATATTATGAGCATGATAGGCCATGGGGAATAATATTGTGACCTCAGTTCTCTGAAAGCAATTTTCACAATTGATTTCTGCATGCCAGTTGCCAAAACAGAATTAATCAATGCCTTTAAACTAAAATCTGGGATTAATATTTATTCCTCTGCTGCTTTTGAATTCCCATTTTTAGAGTCGTGCCTCTGTGACTGTGTATTGAAGGGAGAGGAAAAACAACAAAAAACACCTTCAGGGAAGATATTCAGTTTAGTTTCTGGAGCGAATATCCCTTCTGCTGTTCCTCTAATTGAAGCATCCCAGAGAGATACAAGGGCTTAAAACTAACCAGGTATCTGCTACATTCATATTAACATCAGTTGTGTAAGGCTTTTTTTATATTCAGTTAGATATTTGAGTTTTATGTAAAGAAAACTAATTTCCAACATAAATTAAGTTCGGCAAAATAATACATTTTGCAGTGTACTTGATGTATCTTACTAACGTCTGTCTTAAGTTATCCTCTGTAGAGAAGCTTCTATCAAGAACAAACTGTAGAAGTAAATGTAAATTTTAACTATCCTAACTCTCCCAGACCTCTCTGGAGAGTGACTCCTATACTGTTAACCTCTCCATATGAAATACGTGCTTTTATTTATTTTTTTAAAAGATGAAGACTGAAGATGATTTCTAGACACCATTACTCTTATATCCATTTATACCAACATTGACAGTTACCACTAAAGCTGTACAGTGACCCAGTGTAGTAAAGGAACTTTTGCTTCACCTTGATGGCAAGTGAATTGAGAATATTTCATACCATCAATGAAACTGCATTTTTCTTTTTTGTATTATTCCTTTTCTGTTGTTATTTAGCAGTTTTTTCTCTTGCCCATCAGTAAAGAGAGCAGAAGTCATTATTTTGTAACTACAGCTACCACAAAACCATGACACAGTGTTAAGTTTTAATATTTAGTGTGCTTGTCTTCACTGTTTCTGTAATGTATATGCACTCCCTTTAACTGGAAATCTATATAGGCCATCCCATACATATGGAATCCCACAATTTTATCGGCGCTTTAAAAGCTTTGTGGTATGATGTTTCGTATCCATTAAACATGCAGCTGTGTTTCGATGCAGTGTGTAGATCTCTCTCTTAGAGCAAGCCGAAAGCCACATCCTGAATCATTTTATACCTAGTCATGTTTGCAAGCAGAGATATCAGTCTGACTGCAGGGTTTCTCAGATGTGGGACTCCCTTTAAGCAGAGCTGATTGCAGCAGATGGCGAAGGAAAGAGGGCGGTACCTCTAAAGCAGGTTAACGTCAAACTCTGTACATGAAGTGACTTTGTGTGTGTGTGTGTGTGTGTGTGTGTGTGTGTGTGTGTGTGTGTGTGTGTGTGTGTGTGTGTATATATAAAATGTATGTATCCCATTTATATAAAAAGTATATTGTATTCTAAAAAATTTAAATAACTTCAATATAATAGTACTGTTAAAGGGATAGTTTACCCAAAAAAGAAAATTCTGTCATTAATTACTCACCCTCATGTCGATCCAAACATTCGTTTATCTTCAGAACTCAAATTATTTTGATGAAATCTGAAAGGTTTCTGACCTTGCATTGACAGCAATGGAACTAGAGAAGAAATTATTGAATAAAGTCGCTATTTTTGTATTCTTTGCACACAAAATCCTGGGCCTTGAATGTGTCAGTTGTGTTACTGTCTACGGATGGACGAAGGTCTTGTGGGTTTGGAACGACACGAGGAAGGGATTTTAACTATTGTAAATCTTCACAATAATCAATTTGTTAAACATTTATCAGCATTTATTAATAATGAATAATGTTAATTCAAGAATTAACTAATGTTAATTTATACAAAAGTTAAAAATGTATTAGTAGATAAATAAATGCTGAAAAAGTATTGTTCATAATTGTTGTTTCATAATTAATAATAAGTAACTTCCAGAGAAACACATTTCAGTCAACATTTTCAGTAAGCTCCATCTACTTGTGGATGCTTCACTTCTGCGGGGAGGTTTGGTACCGTCAGGGAGGGATCATGGTTTTAGGAGTTGCCGCCCACTCTGCTTCTGCAGCATGGAGCAGGCCTTGTAAAGAGAGAAGGAGAGTGAGAAAGAGAGAGAGCTGCCATTACCTCTGTCTGACATTTGCACGCCCAGAGGAAGCAAGACGGAGGAGGAGAGGAAGAGTGCAAAAGGGAAAGGAATGAACATTTTCTGCAAGTTTAAGAGCCTTTGGAACTGGAAATTGAGACGGTAAATATTTCCTCTTCTCATTTATCCTTTTGCTGCAGTTCTCTGTTCCTCTCACTTTCCTTCCTCTGCCTGCAGCTTGGCTGTGGGGATTCCAGCGTGTGTTTCTGCATGAGGAGATGTGCAGCATTGTAAATCCTCTCTCTCTCTCTCTCTCTCTCTCTCTCTCTCTCTCTCTCTGAGTATACGTTCTCATAGTTGGGTATTGCCCTAGTTCATACATCATGTATTTTCATGCTTTTAGATGCATGATGAAGGATGATGCAATAGCTCAAGTGATTTTTCTCAAGCATGATATTAGATCAAGGATTTCTATTTAAACATGTATGCATCTATTATCAAAAATATGAACACATGTTCCACCTGTATTGTTACTTTTCTGCATTTCCATGAATTTTGAGGCAGCTGGTTTTCTAAACCGTGATTTTAGGTTTGTTGTTTTATGGGTTGTCCTGGGTCAGACTTTTAAGACTGGACAACCCGCTTCTTCACTGCATCTCACCGATTGTCATGGTTACAGCGAATCCCCCACCTTAGCTGAGTGACACTTGCTGTTCAATAGTTATTGACTTATTTAAAAATACCCCATGCCCTGTGTTCTTCTTCTGGTCCTGTTACAATCCACTCATACAGCAATATATATGAATGTATTATTTGCTGTTTGCAAGATTAGAATATTTCAGCACATTAGTATGCTCACTACCTTTTAAATCGGATGTTACTATGTGCATGACCCATAATCGTCTTTGTAAATGTACATCATTAGTATTGCATTGTATATTCCCTTTGGTAATGTAAATCTTAATGTAAAGTTCTCTTTGTCTTAATTAAGTGGCCCTTTGCTTCAGGAAATTTGCAAGAGTTATCATCAAAAGAAGAGCTTCCTAATACATTAAGCTAGTACATTCAAAGTCAGTCAGGATGATCTCAATGCCAAACCGAGCCTTGAGTCTCAGCCAGATTCATCACCGTTTCTTTTTTAGGATAGTGGGGGAAACAGGCTTAAATGACGGTACTCTAATACCCAGCTAACAGGCCATCCTGAGCTGCCTCAAAATCCATGATGCCGTCAAAAGTGATTCAAAGTGGCCTATTTCTAGTGATAATGCACATAAATGTAGAAAGAAATAATAATTCTGAATAGAGTGCTGTAGGAATGAGTACTAAAGCCTTAAAAAAGGAACTGCTTCCATCGTCCCAAAGTCAAAAGGTTTCTAAGTTAAATGCCTAAAATAAGGTCTGTGGTTAACACAAGCTCAATACATTTTCATGCTTTATTCAACGACACAAAACACGTAATTACTACCCCGCATTTTACCCCAATTTTTAATATACTTTTAAGTGTCTTTAAAAAGCGGGACTACAGAGATTTTCAGGGTGATTCAACGTCATCACACAGAATAGGAAAAGGCTTTTACTCACTAGTTTGCTTTTACCGTGTTTATAATCACACTCCTGCAGACTGTTAGTCAATTAATTAGATAATTAGAATTAGTCAACTTGTAGATTATAAAGAGTTGTAAGAAGCTTAATAGTGGTGATATTGAATTCACTGGTTGTATTAAGCCTTCAAAATTCTTAAAAGTTGCATTCATTTGTGAAGATTAGCCTGACGAACAAAAAGGGTATGAACTGTAAACCTTTGTTGGTCACAGAGCTTATTTTTTCCAATAATCCAAAGCCATTGAAAAAAATTGTATTGGATTTTTTTTTGAGGGAACCAGGGTAATGTTAACTTCTGGGTTGGTCTGCAAAAATATGTCAAAATATGGCAGTGATTTATAGATGGTTGCTGCGTGACTGCTGCTTTTGCAGAGCTGTCCATACAAAGAAAGTCAGTGAGGTCCAAAACAACCTTGAACCCAACAGACTTGGGTTCAAAATTGAAGGGCAAAAAGTCATGAAGGTTTGTAACAACATTAGGTGAGTATATGATCATTTAATTTTAATTTTGGGATGAACAATTCCTTTAAAATGTTGTTAAAAACACAGAGATTCACTGATAATCACAGCCTAACGGACTCAGAGGCTTCTTGGCACCAAGAGTCTCGGGCCGGCAGGATGCTGAGCCAAGAATAAATCATTCACCATGTTGACATCCTGAGCACTGTAGCATCATTATCACACCCCATGCATATATCTCTGGAGTTCGCAGGAGGAAGCTTCCACCAATACATAATATATGTGAGTTTCATGAGAAAGACAAGGAGATTAGAACACAAAGATTAAGTCTCTCTATAGCGCTTGACATAGACATACAGATCTTGAGATTTCATTTCTTTGTCTTTTTTTACCTTTAACCTGTTGTCTGTCCCTTCCCTCATTTCATACTACTTACCCTCTCATCTTCACTGTGATGAATGAGAACTAGTACCATTTATGATGCTATGAGTCAAAGAGGAGGCGGGCACATGACACATGTCTATTCTGAATTCCAAGGCAGTGTCCCTTTAGTCCCCCACTCCAGAGATTATCTCTCAAAACGTGTAGGAGAGAGTCCTGTATAATCCTACGCTTCCCGAGAAACCCTTTCGCAAACACGGACCCCCTCCGAGGCATCTCTGCCCCCATTTCGCATAAGACAGACGTATAGAAATTAATAACATGGTTAAAGGAGTCATAATTGTATCTTATAATTATAGGGCAGACGAAACCTGAGATTTCCTTCCCATAGAGATGTGCTTCCTCCCTGTTGAAATGTACCACGTCATGGTGATTCCTTTCAGGGTGTACAGTTACACATGAACCATCTTGTATTTTCACACTCTTAGAGCGTTTTCCAAGTGGAGGGAGTTTGCTGTACCCTGCGAGTTTAGTTTAACAATGAATTTTGAATGAGTGCCAAACTGCCAAATAGGCTGCTCATTCTCATGGTTAACGTGCTACCTGGATGAGTAGGTTTCTATAGCAACCCCAAAGTCCCCTCCCCCACTGTAAAGCGAACATGAGCACGCAATGCATACCGCTTTGACTTGCCAGGAATGATACTGTCACTTTGCCAGTCGAGCAGTGCGAGTATTTACCGTACAGTGTTAATAGCTCAGAAAAATGATCAGCATTTTCTCGTTCTTCTCATTAAATTGGAGGTGCTGTCTTGGTGTAATGAGGCTGGTTTGGGTGAAAAAGTCCTCGGTTTAGGAAAGCTCAGCCATGTAACATGTTGACATAGATGAACCGGTTGTTAATTCCACACCACTAGGTTTGAGCTCCCAGCTGTTCCTTCTCTGCCCCTGCCTGAAGAGCCCTAATGCTATGCATAAGTGCTTTAAAACACTGTATTGTACTGGGATTGGCCCAAGGCGCTGTCAGTCCTGAACAGTATCTGCTGAGAATCAGGAGAGCTCATCTATCTATTGCCTTAAATGATTCAGACCATTCCTAGACGTTCAGGAACTCTGTAAATGTCAATTTTAAAGAATGTAATGGACTGTTGACGTCACATATATAACTGAATTGTAATTTGTGCACCAATCGCATAATAAATGTTTTAAATGGCTTTACCATACTTTTTGTTATAAAAAAAAATTGACATGACCTGAAACGTGAGTTCAGGACTTGATATACTGTATATAGTGCATGCATCTATCCTTATCTTTTCATTTGTGTCAGGTTGTTGTTGCATTTGAGTAAATATGGGATTGTCCTTGGTTGAGGTCCTTTTATAGTATCTGGAATCTGCTTCAATGCAGTCCTTTTAGTTAAATGATAACAATCACTATATCTTCCATGTATTCTGTTATAAGATGTGTATTTTTAATCTTATCAGTTAAATCAGTCATGTTCTTTATTTTTTGTTTTTCATCACTGTAGGAGTCAGAGGTCAACGAGCTGAGGAAAAGGTGTCAGATCCTTGAGAGAGAAGTGAAGAATAAGACATTAGAATGTAAGACTTTGGTGAGTACAAGCTACATAGTGCATAAAGTCATGACTGATAATGGCAGAAAGTCATTTGTGATCTTCTGGTGCACTCCATAAAGTGTAAACCACAACTGATACACTGGTCTATACACTTTAAAGATTGAAAGCTGTTCTCCTGGGTATTTTTTCGGAAATGCATGTCCTTCCACTTGCAAAAGCTTTCAATGCTCTCGACAGCCAAACCTGTTGCTCAAGGGACCTTTGTCTTTGCTAGTCATTCTCTCTTCAAACTTGTTTCAGACAAGTTTCCTGAGCACTCCAGTCTTTTATTAACATGCCACTGGGGTGTCGAAGGGAACAATTTTGTTGTATTTTATTTTTCATTTTTATTTTGCTTTTATTAAAGGCTACTGCTAAACATTCAAAATACAATTATTTTAGTTTTGTGTATTTTCTTTGCTTTTTTTGTATTGTTTAAAATAATTTAATAAATAATGATAAAAAAAATATTGCTAAACAATCACAAAGTTTTTTTATTTTATTTAAATGTTATTATTTTTTTTATCCCTAACCCCAATATTCAGATTTAAAGCATAACCCTCAACTGTCAAAGTGCTTCTGTAAATTGAAATTGACATGATAAATCTTGGCGATCCAATGAGTCAACTCTCGCCATGCTTTCCGTTCTTCTACTTTCTTTTTCAGCTGTTAAATGCCTAAGTCTGTGTTGCTTCTAATGATATCAAGCCATTGTGTTTTTGGCGGCCTCTTTTCCTTTTTCTGCAAACTATGCCAAGCATCATTACATGTTCTAGTGAAGCTGTTCACATAACATGGCTGAAAAAGTTAAGACGCAGTTTTGTAATTTTGCCTTCAAGTGACATCTCTGGTTGTATACACTTCAGGACATCTCTATTGGAAACTCTTGCTGTCCATGGTATCCTCAAGAGCCTTCTCCAGCACCATAACTCAAAGGCGTCTATCCTTCTTCGATAGTTTTTTTTCACTGTCCAGCTTTCACATACGTACAGTATATTGATATAAGAAATGCAATTGCCTGGAATAGTCTACATTTGATTGTAAGATTGATATGTTTACTCTTACAGATTTATTGCATGCTTAGCATTGCATTACGTCCTAATGATATTCAACGCTTAACTTCAGGTGTGCCTGTACAGTCAGTTTGGTCAATCATAGATCTCAAGAAGCAGAACTTCTCAACGCATTCAATTTCCTTTCAATTGATAGTTACGTTAAAGGGTTAGTTCACCCGAGAGTGAAAATTGCATCCATCTTCTACTCACCCTCGAAGCGTCCTAGGTGCATGTGACTTTGCTTTTTCAGAATAATCCAATATTATATAAAAAACTGTCCTTGCTCTTCCAAGCCTTTCAATGGGGTGAACTGTTCAGAAGACGTGAAATAAAGTGCACGCATCTGGCTCCGGGGGGTGAATAAAGCCCCCCTGTAGCGATCCATGCGTTTTTTTGTAAGATAAATATCCAGATTTCAAATGTAATAAACACTTCTCACTTTTGCTGACTGTTGGGAACCGGAATACATGCAGACAGAAGATGGAAGACGTATGCGTCGCGTGCGCGTCTCTGGGAAATGTAGGAGCAAAGGAAACAAAGTTTACTTTAGCTCCTCTTGGCTTATTTCACAATTTAAAAATCCTCGTTTTGTGCTTCTAATTCGTGACCAGCGTTTTGTTTTGTTCTCTCTCAGTGCTCGTCACTAACTGTGCAGCGCTGACGAACTACGACATCAACCTGCACGCCTTCTGATTCCCCACAGTCAGCAGAAGTGAGGAAAAAATGTCTTTATTACGTTTGAAATCTGGATATTTATCTTATGAAAACGCATGGATTTGCTACAGGGGGGCTTTATTCACCTCCTGGAGCCGTGTGAGGGACGTTTTATTACAGATGCGTGCACTTTATTTCACGTCTTCTGAACAGTTGACAACAAACACCCACTTACCCCCATTGAAAGGCTTGGAAGAGCAAGGACAATTTTTTCTATAACTTCGATTGGATTATTCTGAAAGAGGAAAGTCACATACACCTAGGATGCTTCGATGGCGAGTAGAAGATGGACGAATTTTCATTCTCGGGTGAACTAACCCTTTAATTGTTCCAGATCCAGCTATAGACATTATTTTAGTCTTTTTGATTTTCAGGCAGAGTCCCATCTTTTCACTTTCCCTTTGAATGGTTATTATAAGGTGTTTCAGATCATCCCCGGTTTCTGCTAATAAAGTTGTATCATCAGCATAACATCAGCATGATATTTCTGCCTCCAATCTTCACACCTATGTCAGAATCTTCCAGACATGAATTCCTCATCATTTCAGCCTAAAGATTAAAAAGAAAGGGTGAGAGAATACAACCTTGTCTCACACCCCTTTTAATTCTGAACTATTCTTTGTCACCATACTGCACTCGAACAACAGCTTCTTGATCTGTATAATCTTATCACCTGGGTCAGATGAGGTGATATTCCCAATTTTTTAAGTACCGTCCATAGCTTTTCATGTTCAACACAATCAAAAGCCTTACTGTAGACAGTAAGACAACCTTTTTGAAATTCATTGCATTTTTCAATGATCCATCGCAAATTAGCTTTATGGTCACGTGTGCCACGACCTCAGCGGAAACCAGCCTGCAAATCAGTCGGCGTTGCAGAATGAGTTTTAGAAGGATTTTGCTTATGTGAAGGATCAAGGCATTGACATAATTATTTAATTATTAATCATTTGCATAGATTTTTCTATCAAGGTTTGCATATTGATATATTTAAAGTGAAGGATTTTGACAATAATCTTCTGCAGATTTTAAAGCCTTTGGACTACATGAGAGCTACATTTTAAATATAGGGTCTCACATGTGTAAAGGTCACGTAAGATACCCAACATCTCCCTACTGTTTTTATGAATGAAGCTACCACACACCACCTCATTAGTGGAGATCCTGTGGGTGTTTAATGGGAAAGCACAGGAATAGCACGTCTGATCTGAAAGTACACGCTCCTTGGTGGCAAATGCTCAAATGTGCTTTCAAGATTCCCTGAGAACCATCTTTATCCTTTTATGTAAATGATGTTAATTTAAAAAAACCTTGTGTTCCAATTAAAGTAGCACTGCTGGCCCAACAGTTAATTTACTCTAATAATTTTTATGAGCTGGGGGGCGTTAATTAGCGTGTTCCATGAGAAACGTGCTTTGAATCTTGTAGAGATGCCATGTCAAGAGGTCACAGAGATGGTTGCTCTAAATAACAAACAGCTGTCTATTTGGATCAAATCTGTCTAATGAGCATTTTTCCATCATTGAGTGACAAACAACTGAAGTGCCTTATTTGCTTATAGCGGTACATACATTAGTGCAGTGACAGTATAAGGGAGGATGTGGCCTCCCTCCCGACCTCCTGTAGCTGTCATGGCAACCACCTGCTCTCAGCGGGAGAGGAGCCCTGAGCTTTCACAGCAGGATCAGAGGCAAAGATTTCTGTTTCTTACAGGTGCAGACTGAAGATGTCACCTAAGATTGACAGATCTGCCACTGTAAGCTGCATGTTAAAGAACTGAATGTATTGTCTGCACAAACGTGCACAGAGCAAACCTGTTTTAGTAAGATTGAGTGTAGTACTCAGTGCGCCATTGCCATTACCTCGGTACAGCAATAGATGTATGGATACTTGGATAGAACTTGGCATTCTGTGCTCTATCAAAAACTATTTCGGTTATTTGTTCAGCACTTTTAGTCTCATGACATTGTCTAAAGCATTAGAGGCACAAAACCTAAAGTATTTTATGGGATCAATTTTCTGCCAAAAGTATTGCAGTCACGGATAAAAAAAATAAGCATGAAAACAAAATGTAAAAATGCAAGTAAAATATATTGCACAGAATTTAAAAATAAAAGCAAAGTTTTCAGAATAGCAAACAATGGTCATGGCTAGAAAAATAACAAGCTTAAATCAAAAATGTAGTTATGCATTTAAAAAAAATGATTATGAATCAAACTTTAAACACATTTAAAATCATATTGCATAAAACTGAAATATTTCACACAAAATCATGTTTTCCTTGTTTATATTTCTCAGTTTTTGTGCTCTCAGATATTTTATTCTCATATTTTACATTTTTGGATGCTTATGCGGTTTTTCACTTTCCTCGCTTCCACGTCCTTCACTAGCTTTTCCAAATGTTGCAGTTTGAATTTGATGTAAATCAGTGAAATATGTTTGATAAATGAGTATCTACAATAAAAATTAACCTAGCATGACGATTAAACAATCTCATTTCATTTTCTCCATTTGTCTTATCTCTTATTTTCAGTTTATTAAACAAATGTATTTTTTGTTTCATTTATAGATAAATAATTATACATTATATCCATTATATTATATTTTTTAATGTTTATTGTTAGAAAATAAAACAAAAATTATTGCAAGGCTATTTACAAGTATTTAAAAGTCATGTATTTATTTAACTTAAAAACATAAATGTTATACTGTAATTATAAATTAAAATATTTGTTTTATTTATATATTATTATAGGTCTATGTTTATATAATATTTTACACTATATTTTAAATTACTTCTACATACAGTAACGTGTCTTTTTTGGGGGGGCAAACGTGATCAAAAAATTGTCTGGATTTAACAAAGAAAAATGTGCTCAGTTCATTTGGTTTAACGTAACCAAAATGTATTGAGAATCTCTTCACAGTTCAACTTGACCCACAGATTTATCGTATCCCAGAGCTCTGTTTCTCCTGTTATACGTCTGTGGTTGTATAACAACACCCACACACCCTATATGCATCCACAATGCTGCAGTGGTTGGCCATGTAAAGAGCCTCATCTCAGTGAATGTTGTGGAAGGATGAGCAAAGCTTTTCTGAGCAGCTGCAGAACCAGGGGCCAAACTGGAGGGTGGGGATCAGGCAGTCGTGTCTGCTCGAATTAGTCCATTCTTGTGGCACGCTTTCTCTCTCTCTCTTCCCAAGACCGCCTCCTTCTTTCACCGTTCTGCTTCTTGATCCATCCATATGGAAATCAGAAGCAGGATTCCTGGGCATGATATGTGCCGCTGCTTTAACTTACATCCCTGTGAGAGTTTCAGTTGATAATCCCATGGTAGTCTAATATTTACCACATTAAAGCTGCGTTTAATCAGCCGTGACTGTGCAGCGAACTGCATATTTTTTACTCCTGGTTTCAATGCGCAGCCAGTTCAGCTGCCTCTTAAAGGTCCCTTGAGCAGAGGTTAAAGACTGTCCTTTCATATGACGTAATAGAACATGATGGCTGAAATGTTCCCAAATGTACAGTATATGCGGATATGCTACACGTGATCCCACGGGAGGTCTGCGGTGGTCACCGTTTGCAGGCAGCGGAGTGTGCGCGGCCCTCGTGTGCAGTAGCTGTCTTGTCCGGGGTTACGCTGTGGTTGACAGACAGGGCTTCTGACAAGAAAGTTCAAATGCTTCTCTAGTTACTGTTGAGCAAACCTGCCACCTGATATACTGTGGCATGTGAGCCTGTCAGGATGGGACAGGATGCTGAGTCAGAGACGCTCACAGAGTTCAGCCAGGGTGTGGCGTTTTGAAAACTTCACGAGATGGACGGCTGTGTTGAACAATCAAATTAGGGGGTTTGAAATGACTTTCTGACCTTCCTCTCGTGCATTTATGGGTAGATATAGTGCAGTGAGACACAATTTGTCTGCTCAGAAGTTAGTTGATTTTCATTGCCTTTCTCATTGCCTGTTTTCATATCTTTATCTAAATTTTTTCTACCACTGATGTCATATGGACTATTTTACTCCCTTTCTGGGCCATTTCAGTTGCATTGCTGTCTATGCAGGCTCAAAAAGCTTTCGGATTTCATCATAAATATCTTAAAGATACGAAGGTCTTACGGGTTTAAAATGACATGAGGGTGAGTAATTAATTACAGAATTTTTAATATGAAGAGACAAGTTATTTGTTGGTTGACTCCCACATAAACAAAAAAATCAGCTCCTCTGTAGCTTTCAAAACATTTAGATTTTTTTTGAACCAGCCAACATTGAAACATTGGCTTAATGGTGTGAGTATGGGGCGGGGCTCTGTTTAAGTATCCGACCAATGGCAGAGAGGGGAGTGTTTGGGAAACCTGTTTGAAACATTCATTATTTTTGCAGTTTCATTTAGTGATGCTAGTGGCAAAAAGAATTATACACTTCAGAAAAGAAGCATAAATGGCCTCAATCCAATTAAAAAGGTAATCTACCAACAAATTGAATCCTGGTCTGTGGTAATTGCTGCATAGTGCCATTCTCCATGAAGTATTGATTAATTTTTCATACATGCTGTGCTAGAGGTTTTGAGATTTGGGTGGCTCTTTAAACACAGCCAGTGATGAATGACTAAATGAGCACCCATTCTCTATAGGCTAAAGAGATTTGTGTTTTCATCGCCCATGGGTTTATGAATTATCTAATCAGTCACATATATGTACCCTGTTGTTCACAAGGAGATTCATATATTTATCTTTAGATGATACGGCTTGATGACTTGGTCTAAAATAGTATTTATCTGCAGTTGCACTTCTCATTGATACTGTCGATAGATAGATAAATGACATTGAGCTGACTCCTTTTTTGTTTTTCCTCCTGACAGAAGAATGAGCTTCAGGATGCTTTGCTGGAGAGAAAACAGCTCAATCGTGAGCTGCTTAGTCACACCCTGAAGGCCACACAGTATGAGAAGGTAAGAGAGATGGTCAGCATCACACACCAACTGAGCCTATCAGATCAATGGCTGCTCATTACATGCCTCTTTTAGGATGTGCCCAAAGGGTTCTTCTCTGCTTCTCATCGGCAGTATTGATCTTATCGCATCCCTTTCTGGTCAATATATCCTCCTTGTTTGTTTAGACCAGATTTTGTTCAATGAAACTGTAAAGGGCTTTGCCTGTATGCATTTATTATGGTTTGAAATCAGCCTCTGTGATGTGAAAGCATGCCCAAATGCGCAATAGGGATGATCATAAAGTGAAAGTTTCGATCATACTCGAAGGGTATACTTTGAAGGGTATCCAGTGACACCCAAATAGGGTGAGTAGTGATTAAATGTGAGTAGCGAATCTGCAAAGAAGTAGATATTATTCTAACACAGGACAGCTGAGAGTGGCATTTCATGGCACTCAATGTGTTAACAGTGCCATGTTTTTTTTTGACGGTCTGGCGGTCCCTTTCCGAATAATCTGCAGGCTGCTCTTCTCCTCTAACAGCAAAAAGGGCCATCTGTCACAACCCCAGACAAGTGTCTGAGATAAAATGTCTTCTGTTTAATCAGGTTGCGCTGCCCGCTCCCATTCCCATTCCCTCAATGATCAAAGGCTCATTTCCCAGCATTCAGCGGCGCTAACAAGCATGAGGAGAGTAGGTAAATAACCCCAAGTGGGACGGGTCAGTTTGTCACACGCTTTGGCACCAGACACAATCTCATATACCAATCCTAGATCGATATGAGATGCGAATCAACATCCCCGTTTCTCTCAGCCTGAACGGATGAAATGTGTGCTAATAAATAAGAGTACGGTTGTGTGCCAGAATGATGCCGCCACAAGTGTGTGATATATTGAGTGTTAAATGTTGATTGGTAGATGGATTCATGTTTGACTGTGTCCTGAGTTTACCCTCTTCTTCTGCACTCATCAGAGTTCTCTGAGCTCTGCCAGCATCGTGAGTCAATGTAAAAGTCAAACACATTTTTGAACACTGAATCTTTATTTTTAGTGCTGTTGCCTTAGATACAAATCACCTGGATTTTATTATATAGCCTACTGTGCCGCAGAGTTATGTTTCAAGCCTTAGATAGAATCACTGCACCTTTTATGAGAGTGAAAAATAACTACTGAAATAATCCATCAAAATGACTAAATCTGTTTCAAAAAATATTCTGCTTAGACCCACACTCCGTGTGCAATATGCTCTCAAGGTCCATTGTAAAACACATTTAAGCACTGTTGCAGAGTCAGCTATTTTCTTCCTTTTGCTGTAGTCATAATTAAATGTCCAACATCTGAAGTCTGGCCAAGGTTCCTCTATTAACTCTGCTTTTCATTGTTTAAGTGACAGTTGTATAAATTTAGCTGGATTTTTGTGAATTAGGACAGTTTACTCATTTTGTTTCCAACTCTTTTACTCTGTAGGTAAAGTCAGATTATGATCAGCTCAGGAAGGCTTTTGTTTGTGTGAGTCAAGAGAGAGACTCTGCCAGGCAGGAGAAGGCTCAGCTCCAAGACAAACTGGAGAACCTTGAACAGGTCCTTAAGGTAAGATCACCACTGGATATTGGTTAAATGGTAGTTTGATTATCGATTCAAATCCAACCAGCTTTCAATACATTTTGCAGATACTGTATGCTTCTCAAACTTTAATCAGAATGCCAATCATTTAGAAAGAGTTTTGAGGACAGAGACATCCTTGAAAAATACTGACTGTTTATTATATCATTAAACTCCTTTTTGCCTCTATGACAGCTTTTCTAGTATCTAATAAGCAATCTGTATTGTTTAGGATCATATTTCCTAATGGTAGGGTCTTGCTTTTAAAGGAAAAACTGATACCAGCTGAGATAATGATGTTTCATTTATCTGACTTGTTTCCGTCAGCGTCATGTTGCGGATTCATTGTTCAATGAAAAGTGTTTCTGCACTTGTCTCTTTATTGACTGCTTGTGTCATGTGACTCAAGAGGAAGAAAGCTCTTATAACCAGAAATGAAATGAAATTGAAATGAGAAATATGTATTTATTTCTCCTACCTTTCTTAATGTTGACTATGTGATAAATGATTACAGAAGAGATGAGATGGGAGAAAGAAGTTGAGGAGGAAACAAGGCTTTCTGTAAAATTTCTGATGTTGTTTGAAGATGTCTTTTTGCTCCTCAGAAATGCATAATCATTCTAGATAGTGTTGCAGCAGCTGGACTGAAATAAATGATTTTTTAAAGGAAAAATAGAGCGTTTGAATTTCCGTCTGTAATGTTTGTTTGAACTTTCCATCTATTTAAATCTCAAAATTCTTAAAGGGATAGTTCACCAAAAATGAAAAATTCTGTCATCTGTCATTACTGACCCTCATGTCAATCCATGGCCATTTTAATGGAACCAGAAAGAAGATAATGTTTTGATAAAATACCCCAGTGTTTTTTATTAGTATTTTCCCCCATGCAGTTAAAGAAAGTGGGGTCCAAAATAACATTAGACAACTGTCTGTAAAGAAACATTATTCAAATCAATTATATCTGTTATGTTTAAAGAAGAAAAACATGGTTTGAAATGACATACATTTAAATTGATGTAGCTATGTAGTGTATGATTTTTATTTGCTATTATGCAGCTAATTAATTTTATGTTAATTTGCATATTTCTTACAAATAAATTCATAAGTAAATACATAAATAGAAAATACAAAATTAGTTGTTCCTGTCCTCTGAAGCTCTTCAACTGCTCTTATTTGAATAAATTTGCAAAGCATTGAGTGTATAGACATGTGAGTGTGTGAGGTGTCATCAAAGGAAAGAAAAGAGGCTTTAACTCCCTTGAAGAGGATGGAGATAAGAACAGTGAGAGAAATGAGGGGGGAAAGATGGATCTAAGACCTTATAAGCTTAAGCTTTTAAGCCTCACAACATCTGATATGCTTCAGTTCCTGTCCAGTTTAACTGCATCTTGAATAAAGGAGAAGGAAACCGAATCCAAACAGTCCATTAGCCATTGTTTATTGCTTTATATTCATCAGCTTTTATTGTAGTCTTCTCGGTTTTCTGTATTTTCACAGAACATGTTGTATTTACCAAGTGCTGCTCCATCAGTGGCTGTTGGTGTCATCACTCACTGTCACTATTGCACTTAATGTGTCTGTTAAAGCCCCTGTGTGGTTATTCATGATGCTTTTTCCCAGATCTTGGTCCACAGCCTAAAAACAGCAGATTAGAACAGTGATCAATGGTTTGTTTTACAATGTATCTCTAAGGAAGCAGGAGTTTCTACAAATGTTTTTTCACATGTCCTAATTCTAATTGCCTTTTTTTCTCTTTCTGTTTTTCTTTTCTTCAGCATATGCGAGAGGCTGCAGATCGGCGGCAGCAACTGGAAGCAGAGCATGAGAAGGCCTTGGCTTTCCTCAACTCCAGACAGCAGGAGATCAATCTTCTGCAGAAGGTAAGAACCTCAGTGAACTTCAAACTTGCCTGCACACACACATATGAACTACAGTCACTGTATGTCCCAGGGGTTGATTTTTATTTATTTATTTAACAGATTGTATCTTTTAAAGGTTAAAACTAGCTTGCTATTTTTCAGATACCTTTTATGTATAGATGCTTAATACTTCAAACATTTTTTATATGTAATATCCTACCAAGCTGTCATTTATGTGGACAGGTGAATTATTATTATTTTTTTAACTGTTAGTAGGGCTGCAACAAATGATAATTTTGATAATTGATTAATCCAACTATTATTAGAACGATTAATTGACTAAACAAAAATTATTTCACAGATAAATCAGTAGGTGTTGATCAATTATTCAGCTTTTGTAATTCATTATCATTGAGTTATACATATTTTCTACATATTATTATAACGGAATGTGACACTGAAGATGTCTTTTGCTCCTCAGAAATGCATGTTCCTGATGTAAAAGATTTTGTTTTAAAGAAAAAACAAAGTTTCTACAATGTTATATAAATAAACGTGACGTGACTTACAGGAGTGCCGATTGCAGAGCTAGTGCAAATATCTGCAGCACTATAATCAGATGCTTTCTTAACTGCTATTTTCTCACAGCTGGCATCTTAGTAATTACGTTATTGAGAGAAAAGCTTGCAGCACATATTTACATATTCATTTAAATGCTGCTCTCAGCAGCGTCAGTATGTTCACTAAACCGCTGCTTGTGTATATCAAAGTAGTTTTTACCTCTAAACTACCTGCAAAACTACAAAACCACACTCTACTGATTTGGCTTCATTTGAACAATGCACAGCTCATAACCATATCTTCTTCTTTTAGACTGCAGTCCGGAGTGCTGAATTGCAGCCTTGCACTGCAGCACCACACTGGTCAAACTGCATTATTGCAGGCCTTTTACATTATGTCATATGAGATATTTGTCTGCAATTTTTTTTGTCAACAATTATTTCAGTCTTAATTGTTAGTTTATGATATAAAAAAATATTGAAACTTTAAAGATTTCAACTTCTAGCTATGAAATTGGATTTAGCAAGACAAAGGAGTTCGAAATGACTGCTTTTCAAAACACAGATCGCTACCATGAACCAGTTCAGTTCCTTGAGCCATCTTATTCATCTGTTATTTATTATTATCATATCTAATGATCATGCCACACCATCATTTTTTTTTCAGTCCTTCCACATAAGTTGACATAAGGATAAGAAAATATTCTTCTGACATGGCAGCAATAGATATTCTGGCATGATAGGGCTGGAAAAAATCAGTGCAGTCACATAATAGGATCATGGCTGCAGAACTGTTTGCTTTTCCTTGTGTCTGCGGCCTTTCAGGAAGGAGCAGCGACAGGCAAACAAAGCAATTAGAGGCGACAGCAGACACCGCATCATTGCAGGTCCCTAGGGAGGGCTTTGAGAGAGCTTTTACCTCACTAACATACAGAAACACAGGCATATATGCACAAATGACTTGCTGATACAACTTGCATGGCAATCAAAGCCTGTCTGTACTTTTCAATTCCAGTTTGCCTACAAACAAAGACTTTTCATTGTAATTTTACTCACTTATGAGTAACTGCTGTGAACTGTGACTCACAGATTTGCCCTTCAAATACTGAATTTTCCCTCTGGGATCAATAAATCTGTCTGAAATGAGACGAAGTAGCTTTGCCAACCAAATCTTGGCAAATATTTTAGAATCAATGTGAAATTATAATGTCCTGCTGACTTTGCAGTTACTTTCTGAGATTTGGGTTCATTGGGTTTGAGTGAATGGAATCGCATTTGTACAGCTACGCTAAATATTCTATCTCTTATTTTCAGGTTCAGGCTGAAGCTGAAAAAGAGCACGAAGAAGTGGTGCATCTGCTAGAGGTAAAATATAATCTACTTTCTTTCCTTCTGTCCTATGGCATCCTACTATGAAAAGCCTTATTTACACTCCTGGCTTGGTCAGCAGAGTCAGCCGTTTGTGCAAAAGAAGCTGTCTACCCAAATGATCTGATAAACATAGAAGGGTCCGATGCAGCCTGTCTGGATTCCTTATGTGTCTGATAAAAGACCTCCGTGACTGACAGTCAGTCCAATCTGAGAAGCTTCTGCTTGTCACATACTATCAGCGTGAATTTCGAGGAGAACTTATGTCCCCTATGGGGTGTCCTTCAAGAGTTTACTTATTTTTATGACCTTCATAAATTTTGCCTTATACCATCTTTAATATTATTTTTATTACACCTCACGATTTTGTCATTCAGTTTATCCTTTTATCCATAGTTGAATAATTTGTTTGTTTTGTGATATTTTTCATCTCTGACCCTTGTCATTCTGATTTATATATATTGTTTCCCTTTTGTGTTTAAACAGCAATATGGACAAAATGCAGGTATACACACTCACTTATTCAGAGATTCTTTTGTAACCTTCCATTTCATTTTTTTTTCTCATGGGAGACATACAAATAACATGCACCGTGGCACTTTCAAATAATAATTCACCCAGAAATGAATGTTTTTTTTGGTCATAATTGACTCATTCTAAGCCCATCTGACTTTCTTCCAAAGGAATATTTTTGATGAATGTATTAATATTTTCTTCCATATGACTAAATTGAGGCTTTTTGGCTTCAAATTGGACACAAAAACATTATAAAAGCATCATAAAACTTATCATTGTGATTTATGCTATGCATTCAAATTTTGGCTTTGTGGGAAGAAGAGATTGAAATCATTATGTCATTGAAGTCATTATGAATAACTTGAGGGATGAGTAAATTTTTGGGTGACCTGTCCCTTTAAAATCATTGCATTTATAGGTGTCCTTTGAGTATCTTTCCTGCTTCACTCAATCTTTGTGGCCGTGAATTGTTGCTGCTAAAGAGTTTAACGAATAAAATCAAGTTTCCATCAGGTCAGGTCTTCTTTGCATCAGGTCTTTTGTTGTTGGGGTGAAACTAGGACCTGATGAAATGATGTGACTGTATCAGTATTAAGGTCTGGTTAGATAATACACTTAATCGCACACACACAGAGGTTATTTAAACCACTAATGCCTTTGCCACTAAAAAGTGTCTCTGTTTTTCTGCAGTGTCTCATGCATGACACAGTGTTCTAAAAACAAGGTTCTCAAGTTAAAACTAGGGATGTGTGCTATAAATAATTTCATTATTGTTTAAAGATTTAATATTCTGTAAATTGTGTGTATGCCCCTTAGGATATCAGAATAAATATGTTTCTAATAGAGAAAAAAACAATTCCCATAACGTTGTTATTGTCACAGGCTCTGTGTCCGATCAAACTTTATAGCATTTTGTCGCAAATTTATGTAATGCTGGGTCATATGTCTAAAAGCAGGGATTTTCATACTGTATTTTGCTCTGTATTTTAGGCTGGTAATCACTATGCTGCTATATATGCGTTTACAAGATTGTCAGTTTTTCTTTTCAGTCATATTATGTTAATAATTTCATATATTGTTGGGCGTAATTTTGCATATAGCTGGTTCCTATAACAAAACCATTTGAGAACTGCTACAGTTCAGTGTATTTCATCAGTGTTTTTATTCCTGTGTATGATATAAATGATTTTATTTTATTTATATATTCTTCAAATTATTCTTGTATATTCCTTATCCTGAATCCCAAAGGTCAAGGTTCATGACTTAGAGCAGAAATGCCGGACACAGAGTGAGCAGTGCAACATTTTGTCGAAAGAGCTGGAGAAATATCACCTGGGGTCAGACGCGGAGGATACACTCAACACTGACTCACAGGAGAAAAGCTTGTGCAACAGTTACAACAGCCTGCAGCGCCAGGCCAAAAAAAGTGAGTAAAGCATTTTTCAAACAGATGGGGGTGTATTCTCTCCCACATGAACCACAGACATTTTAAGAGTATTGTGAGCAGTTTTTATAACACCTTTTAGAATTTCTGGCATTTCTTAAAGTGCCCCTAATTTAAATAAAAATGGCTTGTTTTTTTTGGCTTATTAGCCTTTTTCATGCAACACATTGCAGTTAAATCATGCATTAATGTACCATAAAAGGGGAAACATTCACAATGCATAATAATTTTTTGTAAATAGAGTGCTGCAAAGATGATCTTATTACTTTTGTAGGTCAACTTTGATTTCCTCTACAAAAAAAATAAATATAAAAAATGCATTGTGAGCAACAGAAGTTTTATCATGGTAATCTTTACAAATTAACACACCTTTTATGAATTTTATGAATTTGAATTTTGAAGCCTTAAAACAATCACCATAAGCAAGACCTTATTTCAAAGATCCATCCAAAAAAGCCCTCTGTCTTCAGGATGATGGAACCAGAAGTGCAAACTCTTTTTGGCATAAAAAAAGGAATCATCCCTGCAGCACTCTATTCTTAAATACTAAAAGAATACTACTACAACTAATAATCATTATTATTATCATTATTATTAGAAAAACTGTTGGAAGGGAAATATTTATTATGGATTTTTTTTTAAATGATGAAATTGTCAAATGATTAATTGTTTTATACTGCCAGTGCCAAACATTAACATCTAGTGATGTGTTTAATAAATATTAAATAAATATTTAATTACAGATGTTATTACTTACTGCATGCGTAAATAAGTAAATCATATATTTTAACACATCAGTTTAATTCCTTTCATTTTAAATAAATATATTTCATTTAATTGCCTTCTCGTTTGCCTAATGTTATTTTTTTTCCCACAGCCTTATTTCAATCCATTTGTTTAGACCCATCCTGTTGTTCAGTGATCAAAGTCATTGATTTCCATTATAACTCATGCTTGCAGGTGATGAGAGATCTGACAGATCTCCACTGGTCTCAGAACTGCTCATAGTACAGCAACACAAGAGAGACAAGCCCACCGTCCAAACCCAGAGTCGATCCAGCAGCCCCATGCAAGCATCCCTCTCAGAGGTTTGTCATGCATCTCAGCTACACTGTGATTTAACCGGTTGCCGCGAGCAGATAACGTGTCTGTTTATCTGTCTGTGTTTTACGCAAGAGAAAAAAATGTGCTCATTTCATGCTTTTATAATTGGTCTCTCTCCCTATAATTAGATCCATAAATGACCTCATATCGGATGTTAAAGATTGTCTGATGCTTTAGGAAAGAAAGTCAGTTGTTTATGTGAAAACTCAATCCAATATTCCACTAAGAGTTTAGATGCCCAAAGTATGGAGTCAAACAATTCATTTAATAATTAGGTGAAGTGTGTAATTGTTTTGATGTTAAAATATTTTCTCCTCTCTCAACTGTTTGTATGTTGATTTTGTATGATCATTTGTATGTTGATTTTGCAAAAACATTGCATTGTGTAAACAAACACCATGACTCAATGCTGCTATCAACAATGATGTTTGAGCATCTCAGCCAGTTTAACACAGCACAGTTGGCTCAACCATTGAAAATGGCAAAGCCGAGTTGAAAACACTGTTTTTACTGTTACCACCAAAGGAATCACACACTTCAGCCTTGTATTTTCCCTGTGTGAGAGATTGACATCAATGCAAATAGGTAATAATCATGTCCGCTCTGTGCACTTAATCATACATGAATCAAATCATCCATGAACACATGCATGCACTGTGCACATTGGGAGCAGGATGGGAAAAAATGGATGTTATGTAATGATCCTCACACAAACCCTGGCACTGTACATTGATGTTAGGATGTTCAGTGTGGAAAAGATCAGGATCAAGTGTGTCATCTGATTTCCTCTGTCCTTAGATGGACAATGAGGTGAGCCCAGCTCCGAGGTCCAAGACAAGATACACAGGCCAGGTCCGTCTCTGCACTGCCCGATACAGGTATATTTCTTACCTCTTTTATCCAACTTGATATATATTAAAAGGTTTTTTGTTTGTTAATTTGAAATATTTTGATTCTGCCAGGATGCATTTAATAAATAAAAGTAACAGTAAAGATATTTATATGTTACAAAACATTTCCATTTCACATAAATATTTCTATATATCATAGAATCCTGAAAGGAAAACAATCCTGTTTTTCACCTGAATATATAGGCGACACAACTGTGTATAAGAAATGTTACTTGTGAGCATTTATTAGCATATTAGAATGATTTCTGAAGGATCACGTGACACTGAAATAATGTAATAATGGCTACTGAAAATTCTGCTTTGGCATCACAGGAATAAATTACATTAATTATTGTATTGCATTAAAATAGAAAATGTTGTTTTAAATCTGCCTTGGTGAGCATAAGATAATTTAATGTTTAATGTATAAAACATTAAAACTAATTTACACTGCCTCCAACAATTTGAACAAGTATTGAACTCCTATATAATATATATACATATGCATTAATGTGTGTATGTGTGTGTATTTTGCTTGGTTCCTTGTTTTCGTTCCCTCTCACTCTCTGATCTTTTGGCCAGTTATAATCCCTATGATGGACCTAATGAGCATCCAGAAGCAGAGCTCCCTCTTGTGGCAGGGAAGTATTTGTACGTATATGGAAACATGGACGATGATGGATTTTATGAAGGTAATTGAGTTTTGATACGAGAGGTGTAATTATTATTGGAGAATGAATTAAGAAGCTACGTAAACAACTCTCCAATTGAATCTCCAATTGTCCAACATCTAAAAAATCCAAACAACATATTAGCTAATGAACAAAAATAATTGGCATAGATGACTAACAGTGAATTTAGTCATCACCTGGCAACATGTATTAAAATGACATGCTTACAAAATGGATCACAGTTATATTTTATGTAATGTGATCTGCTGCAGCTTATGAGATCTTTCTACTTTGGTTTGTTCCAGGAGAGCTCTTGGATGGCCAGCGTGGCCTGGTTCCCTCTAATTTTGTGGAGTTTGTCCAGGACAAGGAAAAGCCATCTATCGAGGGTGGAGAGGAGCAGGGCAGGCTGGAGCAGAGCTGTCTGAGTCTGGCAACCATAGATGGAGGCGGTCCTCTGGACAGCCTAAGCAGCGATGCTCTCAGCCACTGCAGCAACGGGACAGGCGCAATGGATGGAGAGGAGCTGAGTGATGACATCGTGCCTTACCCCAGGAAGATAAACCTGATCAAACAGCTGGCAAGAAGTGTGATAGTGGCCTGGGAAGCGCCTCTAGTGCCCCTTGGCTGGGGCAACATCAACTGCTACAATATCTTAGTGGATGGGGAAGTACGTTCCTCGGTGCCATTTGGAGGCAGGACCAAACTGCTTCTCGAAAAGCTGGACCTGGCTGCCTGCACATACCGTGTGTCGGTACAGAGCGTGACGGACAGGGGGCTCTCTGATGAGTTGCGCTGCACCTTGCTGGTGGGCCGCAATGTTGTGGTGGCACCCACCCATCTGCGCATGGATGATATTTTACGTGACTCTGCTGAACTTTCGTGGCTGCCCAGTGATAGTAACTACGGGCATGTTGTGTACTTGGATGGTGTGGAGCATGCTGTGGTTAAGCCGTGCTCTTACAAACTGCGTTTTGTGAACCTGAAGGCCGCCACAGTATACAAAGTAAAAGTGTTGGCCAAACCTCACCAGGTGCCCTGGCACATGCCTCTAGAACAGAGAGAGAAGAGAGAGGCTGGGGTGGAGTTCTGCACCCAAGCTGCAGGTGAGATTCAACTGTAGAATTGTTAAGATATTGCCCCAATATTAATTAATGCTGTTTTTAATTATTCATATATTGAACCAGCTCAAACTACACTAATGCACTGTATTTGTTTGATTTACTGAAAAGCACTTTTTTCTAAGAGTCATTTGTTTAAGAGTCTGTCTACATTGTCATGCTATGTGTTTTTAATTCACGTAAAAGAAACGGTTCATAAGTAATTTGTTTGTGAATCAAATGACACTGTTTCACTGTTTCTTTTTCCGATTCACTTAAAGGGATAGTTGACCCAGAAATGAAAATCCTGTCATTAATTCTCATGTCATTCCAAAGCCGTAAGATCGCTCATCTTTGGAACACAAATTAAAGGTGCAGTAGGACATATTGAAAAATGCCAACATTAGCCAGATAACACTGAAAGCATACATCCCCTCCGTGCAAATTGCCGTCCAAAGCTACGCCCCCTGAACATATACGCACACAGATGAGATGACCAGAGACAACATTACTACAATACATCATATGTCATTCACCAGTGAGCAAAATTTATAGTCCCATTTGTAATAGAACTACAATACCAGGAAGGAAATATCAGGTTGTTGATGTGTGCCTGCCATTCTCGATCTGTCTGCATAGCGTATGTGAATGTGCTGATGATGTATCCTTTAATCGAAAGGTTGTGAGTTCGAGTCTCGGGCCGGCAGGAATTGTAGGTGGGGGGGAGTGCATGTACAGTGCTCTCTCCATCCTCAATACCACGACTTAGGTGCCCTTGAGCAAGGCATCGAACCCGGGTGCCGCAGCATAAATGGCTGCCCACTGCTCTGGGTGTGTGTTCACAGTGTGTGTGTGTTCACTGCTCTGTGTGTGTGCACTTCGGATGGGTTAAATGCAGAGCACAAATTCTGAGTATGGGTCACCATACTTGGCTGAATGTCACGTCACTTCACTTTTTAAATGTACTGTTGAGTTAGTTCAGCAGAATGCAGTGATGGCAAATGTTGAACAAACCGATTTTCCCATAGCTACTGAAAATGTATTTTGGGATTATAAGAAGAATCGATGTCAGAATTGTTCAAATCTTAATTAATCCGAAAATCTGTACTTATACCCACTAAGGCTGACACACATATTGAACCCTAATAGCACATAATATCTTTTGAGATGCAAAAAAGATAGAAAACAGCTATTTTTGTTCTGATTAGCACAACACTTAAAATAGTCAAAGGCAACAGAAATGGGTTTAGTGAGGCTAATTGGATTAATTAATTAGCTGAAATGCTCAGGAACTTGGAAGTAATGCTTGCCCTTATACCATTATTCAGCTGTGAAGCTGTTGAAATGTCCTTATTACTGTACACTTGAGTTCAAGTGAATGAATGCAGTGAACACAATCCTTTCTAAACATCATGTCTATAGTGTCAGGTATGTTACTGTAACTACAGTAACTGGTGGTTATCTGTCCCTCCTCAGGACCCCCTCTGCCTCCCCAAGAAGTCCAGGTCCAATGTGGACAAGCCCCAGGTGTCCTCCAAGTTCGTTGGAAGCCACCTCCAATGACACCCATGGGAACCTCCAATGGTGCAAATGTCATTGGCTACGCAGTGTGCACTAAGGGTCAGAGGGTAAGAATCCGCATGCATCAGCAGTCATATCTGGTGATGTTTATGTGACAGAACAGTTCTGGACTGCATGAAGGCTAAACAAGTCATCAAGACCTCTTTTTATCAAAAGGATACTGATGCCCTCTGTTGGTGGAATTGGGTGATTCTAAACACTTGAATTCATTGTTTATGGTGGTTTTAGGTGATGAAAGATTCTCACACTAACAGTTTTTTTGTTACGTTATTTGGATGATTAATGAGGAGAATGTTGATTCTAAAGGTGTGGCCACATGCAGTCACAAAAAAAGGTCCATTATCTATTGTTTCCTATTCAAATTACCAAATTTTGCCTGCAAAAATTTGCTTAATAACTGTAAATGTAATGTCATCTTAATGCTAATACTAATGCTGTTTCAGATTGCTGAGGTGTTGTATCCACTGGCAGACTATGTGGCAATAGAACTGAACCGTCTCCAGTGCTTGGAGGCCCGTGAGGTTATTGTCAGGACTTTATCAGCACAAGGGGAATCTCAAGACTCCCATGTCGCCGTCATTCCAAACCACCTGCTGGTGCCTCTTCCCAAAACCCTTCCTCCTTCTCACCACTTACAATCACCTCTCCCACCCCAGCAGTCCCAGCCAATGGCTTCTCATCCCCAAATCCGGGCCCTTCCCCCTAACCCTGGACTACAACCACCCACCCATCTCCAACCCCTTCCTGTTCGCCCCAACCAGCCCCCATCTCATCTCCATCCACACCGTATGCCCCACCCCACACAGCCCTCTCCACCTCACCTCCAGCCTTTACCACCACACCCCATCCCTCAACCCCAGCCCACCATCCCAATGCCCCAGCCTCAGACATCCATGCCCATGCCCCAACCCCAGCCCCAGCCATCCATGTCTATGCCTCAGCCCCAACAGCCCATGGCCATGCCCCAACCCCAGCCGGCCATCCCCATGCTTCAACCTCAACCAGCTATCCCGATGCCCCAGCCTCACATTCCCCAACTGTCCCTTCCTCAATCCCAAAGACCACTAAGTGCCAGAGAGCTGGAAACCAAAGAGCCAGGGCCTGGAATGCATCATCATGGAGGGGGCCCACCTCAGCCATGGGAGCCTGGCTGTTCCCCATCAGGCATGCCCACAGGCCTGCCACATGTACACACCCTAGATGCCCCCGCCTGCCCGAACCGCCGCTCCCCGTCACCTCAAAGGATCCTCCCCCAGCCCAGGGGTACACTCATTCCTGACACTGTGGCCAAGGCTATTGCCCGAGAGGCAGCCCAAAGAGTGGCTGCAGAGAGTGGACGGGTGAGTCAAGTCAGCAAAAAGCATGTTATATAAAGTAGCGGCAAACCAACTTTAACCCTAGAATGCATGATTCAAGAAACTTGAATAACGGGGGTAAAATTGACCCATATCAAAGTCTTTTTTTTATTATTAAATCAGAAATAGTTTCTTCTTCCTTTTCTTCTTCTTTTTATTGTTTTCTATATTTTCGATAAATTTGTTAAAATGTTTATATAGATGATAGAAATCATATTACAATTAATATAAAAAAAAATAATATATATATATATATATATATATATATATATATATATATATATATATATATATATATAGATTACGGGTTACACGACTACTGATTTCTACTAGTCAATTAAAAAAAAATACTCGAGTTACTCGACTACTCATGGTTCATGCTACAAGACATTCTTTTTTTCTTTTCTTTTTTATCAATAAACGCTTATTAATTCATAGCCTTGTGCAACAATTACATATATAAATTGTCAAAATTATTATGACATTACATATTTACATTTTCATGTAACAGCCAGTATTTGTATTTGTGTCTGTAACAATAACGTTATGGCTATCTTTTTTTTTTCATAGTTATCAGTGAACAAGTATTGCCGTGTTAAACTAAAATAATTATTAATTTCTAAAATAATATTTATCATGCAAGCAGAGAGATGTCATGACAAACGTTTAGTGTTCATTTGAACATGACTGAATCAATTCAATGCGCACATTTTCATTATATTAACTCTTTAAGCAAGTCTTAATGTTTAGTGAACTTCACTAAAAATTAATAATAATAATACAAGACGTAGTCAGCTAGACGATGAACTATCAATATTATTAATTAATAGTTATTATATGATGCAGTCACACATGTAGCAATAATAGCAAACATGTAGGCCAAATAGAAAATGTATCCATATCTAAGTTGATTATTAGCCTGCTCTCTCTCTCGAGAGAGAACTGGTTTTTGAGAGACTGAGATTGAGCACAACGCAGCTGTTTGATTGGTGAGCGCTGTGCTTAGTCCATTCATTCGTATCATATAGTAGCCTAAGGTTTAAAGCATTGCCTTTTAAATATATACAATAGAACGTGTATGATGTATTATTATAGGTGATATTATTCTTGCCAAGCTCTGATTTCTGAGAGCTGCACGTAGAGACAACAGCAATGCTGTGTTTGATTTGCGCTCTTTTCACTCATAAAGTTTACATTGATTCACTTCACACTCGTGACTTTAGAGGTCTGTTGTATAATATTGCGCTGCTCCCCTGGCTCACCTGTTATCTAGCAAACTCCAGACTGTGCCAGCTTCAGCCGAGTATTCAGGCAGAATTATTCCTTGTGTGTTATTCATTTTTGAAGCCATTATCCGTGCCATTCGGAATAAGGTATTCGGCTTCAGGCACACCCCTATTTACTGTACATATTTTTATTTTACATGCAACATAGATAAGGTCATAGAAAGTAACAGCTACACGCAATATTGTAATCCTAAAATTCACGTCGTACTTGCAAACTCTTTGTACGCATTATGGTTAATGCATGCTCGAGCAGTCGATTTTTTCCAGCAACGCCGACTAGTGGTTGAAGTAGTCGATCACTCGACTACTCGACTAGTCTATGCAAGCTCTAATATATATATACAGTATATATATAGTTTTATTGTTTTCTTTAAAAAAAGAAAATTCATCATATAAAGCAATCATATCTTTTCACAAGTTTAAAGCACTTAATATACATGGATTCATTTTACAACAACAACTTCTATTTTAGTATTTTAGGTTTTGGTTACCTGGACTTTGAATGGAGGTACAGAAACCTCTCAGGTTTCATTAAAAATATCTTAAACTGGAAGATTAACAAAAGTCTAATTCATTTGAAACTCCTTGAGAATGATTAAATGATGACAGTATTTTCTTCTTCTACTTTTTTTTTGGGGGGGGGGGGGACTATCCTTTTAAATTACTTAAGATACTTACAGAATTATTAATTTGATCATACATGTTTAAATGTTTCTGTAATGTTCAGTTGTTCTTGTTCATGTACTGTTATATACTAAAACATAGATTTTTTTTATTTATACTTTATTTTATTTATAGATGATTTAGAACATCTATGAATTAATTTATAAAAATCATATTTTTTAGTTAATTTTGTGAACAGAAACAAGGTTTTGATGAAGAATTCTATGATTTATTATTATTATTATTGTGAGATAGAATTTCACAGGAAACATATACATGTCATTTTGACCCCCTTTCCAAAGGGGTAGTTTTTTTTTTTTTTTACTATGAATAACAAATTTGCTAAATCTTTGCTGAGGCTTACATACAACATTTATGAGAAATACAGTACAAATTATTCAAATTATTTTATTAAAAAAACACCCTATTGTGTCAGATTGGACCCTTTATGCATTCTAGGGTTAATATGTGCAAATGAGAACTCTTTAAAAGTTAATGAACATACAAAAGATTAGCTATCTTGTCAGTATTTAACCTCAGCATAACTGTCAGATTTCTTTATTAAGACTTCTGAAAGTACTTTAATATATTTAGATGGAGATGAGAAGCCAGGGCTTTCACTCTCAAAATTCAGATGAGGAAGAGGATGAGGAAAGCTATCAGGCCCGCAGAAGAGGAGCATCTGTGGATGACTTCCTCAGGGGCTCAGAGCTGGGCAGGCAGGTATGGCAGTTGAAGTGATTGCCTTACCATACAACAACAGGCATAAGAGGCGAATGTCAGCACTGAATGTTTAGGTGTGTTGTATAAGCTTATGTTTTCATTTTTTCTCACAATCTGCATTTCACAGTCTCTTTACAGTCACAGCGAAGAGTTTCATACAGAGAGCAGTCGAGGCTCGGACCTCTCGGACATCATAGAAGAGGAAGAGGAGGAGTTGTATTCTGAAATGCAGCATGAAGAAGGCAGGCGACGAAACTCCCACAATGCACTCAAGGTATTCCAAACATGGAAGACATCTCACAATATCCCAATGATATCTAGGTTGGCATGGCTTTAACTAGTTTGGTTTCTTCCCCATTCAAGACCGGAGGCAGCACTCCATCTTCGAGTCATCTGGATCGGGAATCATACCGGAAGGCATCTCACCGAGATCCTCAACCTCAGCGCCGCCCCCTCACGGTCCCATCCATTGGTCAGTGCTCTCCCAGTTAGAGACAGGAGCCTGAGACTTGCTTTCAGGGCCTGTCTGTCCTCCTGCTCCACATTTTCTCTGTTTGAACTGTTCATTAGCTTGTCAATGTGTGCCAGACCGCCACTGTATGTTCCAACCATAACCATATCCTGTTGCTTTCAATCATTATAACCCTCTCTGAATCTGTAAATCGATCAAATGTCAGAGTAGTTAGGCGTCTCCAGCCTGGGCAGGTTGATGGAGAACAGTTTTGCATGGTATAACGACTCTCTGATTGGTGTTTCCCTCAGAGATAACCACTGAGAGTAACAGTGAAGGGAACCTCTCTCCCGTCAAGGAGGATGTTTACTATGGCAGTGTAGCGCAACAAAGGACATGGTCCTCTCAAAGGCACGGGGGACGCAGGCCTCCTTATGGTACGTGCATTTAGAGTGAGGTCCAAGGAGAAAGAAAATGGCCAAACGCATGAAACTGCACTGAACTGCACCGAGATGGAAGCTTGTGTTGGAAGCGGTGCTGTAAGATAGCACCAATAGCGACATGTTTGCACAGAGAATGCTCCTCCCCCTTTGCATTGCCCCACCAATGGATGCCTGCCAAACCCCTCCTCTTTTTCAACCGGACCACAATCATACTTTTACTTTGGCCATGCATGACTGAATGGTGAAAGTTTAAGGGCGGCATCTCGCACCAAAAGAATGCCACCGAATATGTAAGTAGGTGACGGTTGACCAGGAAAAAAGAACGCGAACCGTTCCTTGGCATCGACTGCAAAGGCAACTGTGTGGAATGCACATTGGGCATGTTGGAGTCACAATCGAGCACAGCTTTATAGTTGCGGCAGGGACAAAAGAAAACAGGTGTAGTTTTATCCGGGGCTAATGTGCCCCGTCTGATGGGTCTTTCTCAGATCCAGATCTCTGCATGGTTACAGTAGCTCAGACTGCGTGTGTTCCCCTCTTCTTCTCCCTCAATCTCTGTCTGTCTGTGTGTGAGCCTGTCAGAAGCTTCATGTTTGGCTTGCTGCTCATCTGTAATTGGCTGCCATATGGGTGTTTCACTCCCAATCATCATACACCCCCACACACTGGCAAACACAAACAGTGACACACATCATAACCATCACATTACTGTAAGAAATGTCTGTTTTCTTCAACCCACCCAAGATGTGTTGGGCAAATAAATGGATTGTGCAAGTATGGAGAGGAATTTCACTCCATTGGACTGAACTGCATGCTTATTCATATTGTCTGTTGTAACATACAGAGATGAGAACATGTATGCTGTTAATTACTTGCTTTAGAAAATCCTTTGGATGTTTGTATGCCCATCTTTAAAAAGTCTTGAATGCTTGAACTTTAAAGACATGCATATTGTTTTTTTTTGTTTGTTTTTTTTATTCCAGGACAAGTGGACTGCCATATTTGGGTAGCTGACAATATCTAAATAACATCAAATAACATAACATTTGTACACTATATATTAATATGTGATTTTTTAATATGTGAAAGAATTAAATGTATACTTTGTTTAGCAATGATGCATTAAATTGAACAAAAGTGACATTAAAGATATTTCTTTTACTAAAGATTTCCATTTCAAATAAAAAATACATTTTATCACAGTTTAAAATGAAAAATATTAAGCAGTAGAAGTAATTTCAACATTGGTAATAATAAGAAATGTTTCTTGAACAATCAGCATGATTTGCATGACATGCCATTGAAGACTAGATTAATGGCTGCTAATAATTCAGCTTTGCATCAGAGGAATAAATTACATTTTTAAATATATAGGCCTAATTAAATAGAAAACAGTTTTAACTATAATAATATGAAGCAATTTTACTGGTTTGATCAAATAAATGCTGCCTTGGTGAGCATGAGTGACTTCTTTCAAAAATATTGCTACCCTCAAACTTTTAAATAATATATATATATATATATATATATATATATATATATACATTTTTTTTGACATGTAATACCTCAATTAATAGAAGCAGCATTTTTAGTAAATATATAATAATTATAAAAATGGTTATGTAAAAATATTAAACTGCAGGACTTGGCTATCCAGCTATCCATGTAATGGGTAACATGGTGCCAATTAATCCTGCCTATTAGACAGCTTGGTTTTTACCCATCTTTTTCATTTTAGATGGATACCGGGACCGAAGCCGCCGCTCTCCCCCGTACTATGATGAGTCTGAGCAGGAGGATCTGTTTCGAATCTTTGTGGCACTCTTTGACTATGACCCTCTCTCCATGTCCCCTAACCCTGATGCAGCTGATGAGGAGCTCCCTTTTAAAGAGGGACAGATAATCAAGGTACCACCCAGCTGTAGTAAAACATCTGTTGTTAAATGGCCCACCCTTTGTTTCAGCATCCTTATGTCTGTGTGTTTAAGGTGTTTGGGGATAAGGATAATGATGGCTTTTATCGTGGGGAGATCCGGGGCAGGTCTGGACTTATTCCCTGTAACATGGTTTCGGAAATCCGTGCAGAGGATGATGAAACTATGGAGCAGCTCATGAAACAGGGATTCCTCCCTCTCAACACTCCTGTAGACAGAATAGGTAGGAGTTTTCCATGTCTCGTCTCTAAACCTAATAGAATGAAACAAAAATAGAAAAATTGCAAACTTTGCCAATATTTTTATCTTTATGAGCTGAAAAAATATTGCTGTGAAAGTAGGAGTGGGCGATACACCAAAAATATTATGTCACGATATGAGTAATTTTATTCCATGGTAAAAAAATATATATATATCATGATATTGTTATTTTTGGTTTAAATAAGGTCTTTATGATAGTGAACATTTTGATATCATTGAAATTTCATAATTCTTGTCACCAGTATCAATATGACAAAAATACTAGCATAAATAATGCTAAAAAAACCCTGATCAAATAAGAATAAGAAACTAATAACAAGGAATAGGACAAAAAAACTACAGTAGAACAAATAAATAAGAAATGCTACATACATTTTATAAAGTAATGAAACATAAAAACCAGATACTCCTGCAATTTCTTCACTGTGTAAAAAATCTTACTGACCCCAAATGAGATACAATGATAGTACATATGAGATATTTCTGATTTATGTTTTTTACTTTGTTTGAATATATAGAATGCATGGCTACTTTATTACCAACAGCAACTATCTAAACCATGCCAATCAATCAAACCTGGTTTTGGACATAGCATGCCTCTCTCACAGAAGAACTGATCCTCTCTCCTTCAACAGAACAAAATAAAAGAGGTCGCCACCCAGTGGCCACAAGACGAATGGTAGCCCTGTATGACTACGACCCCAGAGAGAGCTCCCCAAACGTGGATGTTGAGGTGTTAAATGCACTCGCATATATTTATTTATACACTCAGGTTCTCAATCTCCTGAATACGCGTGTCTGTGGAGTTGCTGATTATGTGCTTTCTGTGACAGGCTGAACTGACATTCTGTGCTGGTGATATTATTGCTGTTTTTGGGGATATAGATGAAGACGGCTTCTATTATGTAAGTCTCATTGTTGTGCTTACCGCTCACGCTGCTTTATTCTGAGCCTGCAGCACTACTGTGTTTTGTTTTTTGTCTTTCAGGGTGAGCTTAATGGACATCGAGGCTTGGTTCCATCCAATTTTCTCGAAGAAGTGCCTGATGACGTGGAGGTCTATCTGACAGACACTCCCTCCCACCACGGTCAGGACGAGCCCAATTCAGTACCGGCACTGCACCCAGAGACCAAACGGGTACACCATCGCCGTTCTCAGCGCTAGGCCCTGTGTCCATTCATCCTCCGTTTGAGTTTCGGTCCGCTCGTCATCTGTGTTTTCTTGTGCTTGTTTGTTTTTTCGTTATGTGACCGTGGTGGTGATTTCCAGTCCAACCTTTCTTGCTCTAGGAAAGGGAGAAGCAAAGCCCACTGCAAACAGAGCCTTTTTGAGAGCATAGAGAGACAGGTACGAACGTGACTCTATTGTCGCCAGAGGACTCTGGAAAAGGCCAAATTCCGTTACTGCACCGGACTAAGAATAAAGCATAAAAGCATTTTTGCACTGAAACACAAAACCCTACTCAAGTGAAGCTGTTTGCATTAGTCAAAGTGCTTTGTGATGTCCATGGGGTCTGTGGCTCGTGATTTGTGACCCTGTTAAAAGACTAATTTGGAAACTAGTTTTTAGTTGACGCATGCCTGTTTTTTCCAGAACAGATCTGTAGCTTTTATATAAAAGTAAACTACATTACCCCAAATGTTGTATTTCTTTGAGGAGGCTTTGTTTCTTTTTGTATATTGCACATTGTCCAAAAACTCTATTTTTCAGATCATATGAACTAGCAGAACATATCTTACTCATTCCATCTCTTTCTGCGAGACTAAAATAATATCATTCATGATGTAATTACATTAAATCGAAATAAATGAAAAACTGATATAACAAATATGTATTTTTGCTAGTGGACATTTAGTGAATACATATGTTTGTTTGTTTTTGTGTATGTGGTGTTGTGGTTTTTTCTCCTCATAATTGATGTTTTTTTTTTTTTATGATGTTGCTGCATTCTAATTTCTTTTTTTCCCCCACTGGCTTTGCCCAAAAAAGAAAAAAAAAGCTGAGGAATATTGTTCATTTCCTGTCCTAGCAGACTTTTGTCTTGCTAGGTAAGTTGAGCAACTGGCGATACCAGTGATCAGTCTCATGCATGGGATTTTATGCACAGCCTTTATGCAAAGATTTTTTGGGTAAATTATATCATTGGGATGTAACATCAGTTGAATAAGAATGATCTGTTGTCGTCTTAAGATACATTTTGTTTTAGATTTATCTGCTTAAAGGAATAGTTCACCTCCAAATGAAAATTTTATAAAAATGTGTTAATGTATTCTGGCCATCCAAGATGAATGAATGCCATCATAATGATAGTCCAAACAGCTGATAAAAAGCATAATAATACACTAGTAATCCACATTCTATGAACTAATGTCTTGTGAAGCAAAAAGTTGAGATTTCGTAATGAACAAATCCATCAAGACAGTTTTAATGTCAAACCATTTAATTCAGGTGAAATACGAGTCCTTATTCATAATATAGCTAAAGTCATCTTGTCTGAATCCGGAGAGAAATATGCACAGATCAAGCACCATTTACACACTTTTTTACTGGAGGAAACGTTTCTGTGAATTATGGAGTCTTTGGCCAGAAGTGAAGTTTAAAGTAAAAAAAAAATGCTTTAATGATTGATTTGTTTCTTATAAATACACAGTTTTTTAATTTATTGATGGACTGGAGTCATGTGGATTACTTGTGGATTATTGTGATGCTTTTATCAGCTGTTTAAACTCTCGTTATTTATTTCCAAATCTGATCTATGAACAAACTCAACTATTGTACATCTAGAATGGCCTGATAGTGAGCTAATTTTCAGCAAATTTTCATTTTTGGTTAAACTTCCTTTAATATCCCTTTATTAATCAAATGATTATTTATTTTTCACATTTATTTAGTTTTCTATCTTAAAAAACAACACCACTTTTCTGCTTAATATGCCAGTGCATTAGACTTGTATGGTATCTGCAGTTGGTTCCCTCGCTGTGTGGAGTCCTTGTGCTGTTAGGTCTGTCTATTTTGATGCTGTTTTACAAGATAAAATCCCCTACCCTTTGAGGTTTCTAACAATTCAAACCCAAATGATATGAAGGAATGTTTTCACATTTCATATCTGTATTAGCAGGCAAGAAGAAATTTAATAAAACAGTCGAGTTAATTCAGGAACCAGCCATATCGTCTGCCTTTACTCTAAAGATCCAATCTATAAGAAGTAATATCATTTTTTGTTCTTACTTTCTTGGCACTCTTTTAGTCTGAGATCATTTGTTTTTAACCTTAGAGCATAAACTTGGACTGTTATGTATGAAGAAGGCAGATAATAAGGCAAAATATAGTCTTGCTGTATAATATCCCACACTTTTCCCTTCCCCGTGGATGTTTCATTAGGTGCCTGTGGAAAGTACAGTTCCAGCTCCGCCCCCTGGAAGACCCGCCTCTCCCACTGTGCGTCCTTTGCTTCCCGTTGGCCCAGTCAGGCCCCTGAGCCCCGCCAGGGGTCCACGAGACCTGGCATCTAAAAAGAAAAAAGGACTGCTCTCTAAGGGGAAGAATCTGCTCAAAAAGTTCTCAAAGTAAAAGTATGAGATTGATTTCAAATTCATATGGCTACAACAGCATACAGATTTCTCTGTCAAAAGGGAAACGACCAATCCCCAGAGTTTCGAAAAAGTCTACCATGATTTTTTTTTCTCTCTCTCTCACACACACAAAATGTAATATAAACGGCTTTCACATTAACATGCGACATACATATTCTGAAAAAGATCTAATATCCAGATGAAAAGGAATGGCGTATATAAAGATGTCACTCTTATGTCAGTGAGCTTGCTAATTGGCTGTCAGAATGAAAGCATCTATTCATACTGTGATGTAGAGGACAAAGAGGAAATTATTAATATTTAAGGAATTCATTCAATTATAATTTTCACATTTCAAATCAAAGTGCTGGATTTTGAATGAAATATTTAATCTCATCGATTTTAGTTTGGTATAGCACTTTAAATATGGTCTGACGTTGTCAGTCAAATAGCGGTAAATGATAAAAAACCTCCAGACCATATTAAGTGCATTAGCTGAAAAACAAACAGGACCACAATCAAAAGAAGTATTTCCATAGAAAGATGTGTAATTTGCAAAATGGCATAACTGACCGGAACAGTTTATGAGCAAATCCTTTTAAACATTGCTGTGGCCTTCATCTAAACTCAGTAAGTACAGTATTACATCTGATGTTTCCATACATCAGTCTTTGCCAAGTATCCTCCCTTTCACTTGCTCTAAGATATCCCTTTCCTGCGTTAATCAAGAGAATGACTCTGAAGTTATAAAAATACAATGAAAAGTTTCTGTGTTTGCCTTTCAATGCACAATTTGGTGTGTTTTGGTGAATGGCTTGTGTGTATGTATGTGTGTGTGTGTGTGTCTCCCCTCTGCATACATGTTCGTGCAACCCCTTATAACTGAAAAGGGACAAATGTTGTTATAAACTTTTGTGATGATGTGATGTGCTGCTAATTACAAGTTGTTTCCTGTTCCTTTCAGTAAGGGTGGTGTCGTCTTCAGAAGAAGAAATATTTGAGCAAAGATGGTGTCTATAGGTGTCTCCTCGAATTTCACTTTCTAAGGGCCGGTTTACACAGAATGCATTTTTGTGATGTTTTTAAAAAAAATATCTATATTTTCAATGTAAACATGCGAAAGACTGATGTTTGACACTCATTCTCGTTTGTTTTTTAAAAGCAAACGCAGCTTGACTAAACGCATAGAAACACTGTGTTCTTTGCCGATCCATTTTAAACACAAGAGTGCGTTCTGTATAAACAGATTTTCATCCAAAAATGACGTTTCTGTCATTATTTCTCATTCTTCCTCTGTGGAACATAAAAGAAAATATTTTGAGAAATTTCTCTCACTCTCTCTCTCTTTAGTCCCCACAATGGAAAACTTCAGATGCCAACATTCTTCAAAATAGGCCTATCTTATTTTATGTTTCACAGAAGAAAGAAGTGATACAGGTTAGAACGACACTTTCATTTTTGGGTAAACAACCCTTTAAACACTGGTTACACAAATGGGTCATGGCTGGTTATGAGAACATCATCTATAGGCCTAAATGACATATCCTTGCCACTGTTATTATTGGCTGTTTTTCCTGAGGTCTTTGCTTGCTATGGTAGAATCAAACTCTTTATAATACATATTCTCAGCTACCAAAATACAGGTTAAGTAATACCCTCAGGCAAAACTACCTATGATGGCTCAGTTGTCTCAAGCTATAATCTAGTAGTTTACATTAGGGGTGAAATCAACACGAAACATCTTGCCCCTGCAACTGGAAATGCCAGGTAGAGCCAACCTTTGGTGGCATCTCACAATAATGTGGCCAGTTGGATTGCACTCTTGAATGGTTTGATCCAGGGTAAATACTGTGTGTGTTAGAGGTTTTTTTTTTTTTTTTTTTTTTTAATCTTTAAAAAAGATTATAATAAAAGTATACTATATTTAAGCATTTTAATTAAAAATTAAGACATTAACTTGTGGTGAATGGTATTTATTTGTTGTAGATGAAAAACATGGAGGGTTCTAATAATAATAATAATAATAATAATAAATAAATAAATGGTTGGATAGCCAAAAAGAATGTATGAAATGTTCAGTTGCCTGTATAGCTCGCAACATCATTTTGCCATAAAAATAAATAAATAAATAAAATAAAAGAGATTACATATATTTTCATTTAACAGAAATATCTCTATTATTCATGAATCATGAATCCCAAGTGTTTGTGACTGGATGTTATAAGTGTTAATTTCTCGGTTACTCTTTTGTACACCATTTGTAGATAATTTATAAATGTTTATACTTAATTTAAAGATTTTAAGACTTTTTTTTTAAGATTTAAGATTTAATATTCTACAGTGTAAGTGTTCTCCGTGGTGTCTTCAAGAAAAGATGCTCAAGACTGCAATTCCGTGCTTGCTCTGTGAATTAAAGAGAAAAAAGAACGTGTTGGTCTATATTTACTGATATGGACTACTGGGTGGCTGTGCATGTGTAGAACTGTGTAAAATATACATTTTCTATGAAAATAAATGTGATATTTTTCATAATCAGACTTGGAATTGTCTTGGCAAATCACATACTGTATGTAGCATGTCTCCAAACAGCAAACTCCTCAATAAATATAGAGACAAGCCAGTAGATGGCAGCAGTGACCTCAGTATCTTGGTAGTTCTCACTTATGGCATCATGGGTAAGTTGAGTGAATTAATATTTCTGTGTTGAGGATGAAGGGTGCACTTTTCTCAACTCTGTCACAACGTATTCCAAAAGCCACATTTATCACATTTAATCATGGGTTCCAAGCGGGCAGCAGAACTGGTGATTATTTGTAGATATTGTGACTGCTGTGTCTTATAATGATCTATTTTAAAAAGAATATATAGAGCGGAACATTCTAAGAATATAATTGTCTAGTTTATCCACTTCTGAGGTGTCATCCTGCTTTTTTGCATCAGGCTGGTGTTACTCACACTGTAGTGTTAAAAAATTCAAAGCATTTAATAAACAATATGGTCAGTTAAAGGAATAGTTCACCCAAAAATCCATCAGTCAAAGCTGCATGTTGTTATTTTTTCCGTTGAACACTAAAAGTATGTATTTCTGAAAAAAAAAAAAACCTGTCTGTCAAACTCTATAAAACACTTTAAAAGTATAGTTCATATGACTTCTGTCTTCTAAAGTCATACATACAATAGCTCTGTGTAACCAAAACTGAAAAAACAAAACAAAAAAACAATTCCATTAAAAAAATGAGCACTTTTAGGTCTGAAAAACATGAGGTTGAAAAATAATACAGAACTCTCATTTTGGGGTAAAGTTTCTCTTTAAAAAAGACTGCTGAGAGGAAAGGAAAGTGCTTGAGCCTGCTGCAGAGGTTTCAGCGGAATCGGTTGTACCAGAATGCAAGAGGATGAAGAGCGGGCCAGCCCTGCCTACAGAAAAAAAGGAGGAGAGCGAGAAATGATTATGCTCGTATATCACTGTGCTAGGCTTCTCTTTCTTTTGGCTCGGCTCTCCTTCCATTCAGGAGTGAGCTGTAATGATCCCGGGGGGCCCTGGGCCAATGGATGTTTAAAATTCTCTCTGGCTTTGACCTCTCGATCAACGCCTTCTTTTAACAAGGGCCCTGAGTGGGGACACAGGCACCCATTCATCTTCCTGTTGCTTTTCGTGAATATTTCAGAGGCTATAAAGCAGCTCCTTTTCAGAGGGCAGTGTCTTGCTGGCCCCTGAATGACAGAGGTGTGTTCAATAGCAGGTAACTCATCGGATGGGTCAGGGTTGGACACAATGGCGCACATTTGTCATCGTCTTCATGAATGTGTTTTGACTGAGATGGGAAAGTCTCCTTATATGAACCACAGTGTCCATGCTGAGACTCCCTATTAATACTGAATACTGGTACACTGAAGCCTTGCTTGAGGCTTCGTCTGCAGTTAATGTCCACCACTTACTTCTATCATAGGCTTTCAGCTCCAGTTTGAAGCAAGACGTCTGCCACCTAAGATCTGAGCAGGAATTTGCAAGGCTGACCTTTTACAAAACTAAAATAACTTTCAGCAAATTTATAGTAATTGAAGCGAACTGAGAGCACGACCCCTACGCCTCCCGAGGGAAGGTGTTGAACGACATTGCAGGTTAGCAGTAACGTATCTCTCCATCCTGTAGGGAGCAGAGTGATATACATCCACGACACGCACTGCAGAGCGTATTCATTCATCACCTGCATAGAAATTCAGCTCACACTGAGCGAGAGCGCCTCTGCTCAACTTTATCCATAGATCAACGTCACAAAGGCTTTGACTGAGGCTCCCAAACTCTCCCTTACTATTTTTCCAAAGGGTTTCCACTGCTCTGATTGACGGATGCCTATGCCTTTGTGTTGACATTGCCCTCCGACTTGGGTAATTTTTTTTAACAATTGTGACTTTGTTAGCATAGCATTGACACAGCAAACAAAGTGACATACTTTTTTTCTATAAAGGTGGAATAGCAGTTTTACTAAATACTTCCATCACCTGTCTTTTTGTAAAGTTAAAAATATAAATATAAAAAGAGCAGTTTTTAACATGCAACACATTGGCAGTTACATTTCAGATTCTGGTTTATGTGTGGAAGGTGATTTAATCATTTAGCGGCATGGCGTTGGTGAGATTGAGATACATGTGGTCATTGTGTATATTTAATTCTCTAAGTAAGTTTACTGTCATTCTATGTTTCTGTGGCAATCATCACATGAGGCTCATCAAGAAGAAAATTGTGCAGCTGTGTCCACGTGAAACAAAATGGAATAGGTTGTCAAAATGGGTCAAACTCACTGTCAGGACAGTTTACTGACCACCATTTCATATTATTGCTACTAAGCTGTTGTTCACCTTTGAGTATTACAGTTCACGGCCGTGGTCTGTCACACTGCTAACATCTGGACATCTGAGCAGATGGGACTGAAATGATGATGGTATGTAAACTGGGCCATGGGGGAAAATTCATTTTCAAAAGCACTCCAGCAAAGGCACTGGAACTGGAGGGATCTAGTAGTAGCTGATTTGATTCAGAAAAAATGCATAGCTGCATCTCGAGATTCACAAGCTAAACGCATAATATCCATTGCATAAGTTTTTACCTTTACACGAGGGCACCGACTTTTACAACCAGTCTGCTCTTACGAAGCGTTTGGCATGAGCGGGCCTTTGATTTATTCTTTGCATTAAAGTGTGTGTCCTTGCAGAGGAATTTGTGGCACTTATCAAAGAGCAGGACATAAAATCCTGCTTCGTACTGGAGAAAGATGCCATCAAGCACTAAAGCAGCAAAGGTACAGGTGTTCTGACAGACAGGAGATTGATGACTCTCCCTTTAGTGAGATCTTCTTTAGTCAGAAATCACTGAGTGTTTAGTGATTCACACTGACTCTGAATATAAAGTAAAAAAGCTAAAGTATATGTCTTGGGGAATGTATAACTTAACGTGTCATAATGATGCATTGACTTTGACTACCACAAATATTTCAATATGTGACTAAAGCTATATGAAAAATAGTTGTCACAGTGGTAAGTCGTCTCAAGGGCTATATATCATTTACTATAAGGGTTTGAGTCAAACATCCAATTTCTCACAGCAGTGGTTTTGCATGTTAAATTCAAAAACCTAGTTCAAAAGTCTTTACATATTAAAACCCCGAGTTGTTATATATATATATAACCTTGTTCTGTTCGTGGTTTTCTCTGTCATGTTATTTAAAGGGGTCATATGATGCGATTTCTATTTTTTCTTTCTCTTTGGAGTGTTACAAGCTCTTGGCGCATAAAGAAGATCTGTAAAGTTGCAAAGACTAAAGTCTCAAATCCAGAGATAAGAGATATTCTTTATAAAAGTTACGACTCTTCCACACCCCCCTGAAATGGCTCATTCTAACACGCCCCACATCTCTATGTATCAATGTGGAAAGATTTGCATTTGTAGTATTGTTAGTAGTATTGTTTTATGTTTATGTCCCATCGCTCCGGCCAGACAGGGCATCACAATATGTTAAGGGGTGTAACATTTCCGTCACACACTTGAGGTATTCGGCCAATCACAACGCACTGGATTGATGGCCAATCAGAGCACACCTAGCTTTACAGACCAATGAGCTTTTATAAAAATCGATGTGTTTCAGAAGAGGAGAGGAGAAACAATAATGGACAGTATGGGGAAAATAATGTGTTTTTTTAACCTTAATCCGCATCAACATATTTCATTACACCAAATAATGTTCCTTTTAGCAGCATCATATGACCCCTTTAATAGGCAATACTTTTGTGGCCTACAGCCCAAGTTCCTTTACAGCGTGTATAGCATGGGTGTATGTATAGGGTATATATTTAAAATAACCAAAATAGCACCTTGTAAAGCAGGAAGTCGCAGTAATAACGAGAATGTCATGAGTTATCATGACTAACGAGACAAATTGGCAAGGCTGGGCTGTTTAATGCCAGCCAGGATTGCTCATGTAGTGTGTAAAATGCCCTGTCACAGCAAAAGCGTGTTAACTGTATTTTTAACTCAAGAAGAAACAATGGAAATGTTTAAACTTAAGGTATGTGTCCATAACCTAGGCTATATATATATGTATTTTCACTGGAGTAAAAAGTAGCCTTACCACATTTCGCAAAAGAGCACTTATTCTTTATTTTGATGAACAACTCAAAGAGAACTGTCAGTTTTTATGTCACGCTGGCCTGTCTTTTTTGTAAAAGTTCCAGTTTTTTTTTGTGTAGCTATTTCCAGACAAATTTGCTTTTGCTTAGGACAATTTGTCTGTCAACAGGGGACGCTTGGGCGCCTCACCGCAGCACTCTTAAGCCACTGAACTGTTTGTAAGCTACATAATATACATTTAACTATAGCTTAGTTGAACACAAAGTAATAAAATACTATTTAAATATTTTGTGGTCTTATACCTCAGATTTTATACTTGGATCTTTTACATTTACACAACCATAATATTACCATGGATTTTTTTTTTTTACTTTTATTCCTGCACGTGTTTCATAAGTTCACAATTCACATGGCAGACCGTTAGTTGGTTGAAATCGTCTGGCGTTGGTTCAAGGGTCATCTTTTAAGATGTATACATATCAATACCATCTTTTTATCACTGGTATTGCTGGTTGTCTGTCCACATGGCAGTGACAGTCAAGACTGAGGGGCTTCAGGACAACATAAAGCGCACATGTATTTCATTTGCTGAGGATTAGTTTAAGCTTGTGACATCTAATCGTTCAGACTCAGATGAACGTGAGGTCCAGAAACAGCAGCACGTGAATCGTGTCAGCGCTTAGTTTGAACTTTTACATGTATGTATTATTTTATTTTATTTTTTTAGTTTGTGTATTTTGCTGCTCATAAATGATCAAGTTTGAATCCGTTGTCTGCCATGACAACTGATTTTACTTTTAATGCCATGTGAGCGAACCACGTTCACTTTTTATAGCTCACATCTTTATTTTTATTTTTTGCCGGGTTTTTTTTTAAGTAATGCATTAGAGGAATTAAGTAATTTAGACTCCAGTTTAGGCTTGTCTGTACAAACGAGCACAATGTTGCTGACTGTTATAGCGTTGTGCCTATCCTGTACTGAAGGTAAGACGTTCCTCTCATATCCGTCATTTCCTGCTGTTGGATATTTCTATATAATTTAAAATCAATTCTTTATATTTTAATAATATCTTGCATCAGAATATCTGGGTAGAGATGGACTTTATTGCACAAGTAGTCATGTCTTCTCATTTATCATGAATGATTTCAGAATCTACTTTATGAGTGTATTAGCTGAAAAACCTGTTTAAAAAAATGTTTGCATAAATATCAGTTATTTGCATATTTAAATTGTTACTTAAATTGTGAACTTTATTGGAAGTGACTTTTTGCATGTGATTGTGCACTTAAGCAAACATCATTAATATAAATGTTTCTTTGGATTCATATGGCTATTAAGATTGCTTTGCATACAAAGTAACTATAGATTTAATTACAATTTGCTTATATAATTACTTGCAGAATGCAAATAGCTGCTTAGTTGTTACTTAAAGTTGATTATTTAATTGTGGAATAAAAACTTTATCACAGTTGTTTTGTGAAACTGAGAGGAAACGTCTGGATTCACATTGAATAAAACCATACTTGGAAAGCTCCTAATTTTGAAATGGTATGCTGTGGAGTTTTTATTAATGCCAAAAGCAGCAATTTAAAAATGAGAAAGTCTGACAAATAGGCTTGTCATCAGTGCAGAGGCTCAGTCCTAGTTTGAGCTGTTCAAACTCAGTCATGTTTGGCCTAATATTCTTAGACACTGCACAGACAGTAGTCCATTTTTACCCTCGGGCTCAGCCATTAACCTACTTTGAAACATCACTTTTCACACATGACATTACTAGTCTGAGATGCAAATATATTGTTTAATAGACTCCAACTGTATGCTTTTCAATACAAGTCAATAGAATGCCAGTAGGACAAATTATCACATTGATTAGCAAAGAGATGACCTGATTTAACAGACGGGAAATTAAAGCTCAAACATAAAAAGTAACAGTTTAAAAATACTTATTTTGACTGGATTTTTATGTGAATTAGTTTTACTAAGTATACATAAAACATAAATGAAGAAGAATTTTAAAACGAACAGAAGTGAGGGTTGACTATTAATCCATACAATGTTCTTTAGGACTATAATGATATTTTTTCCTCCCAATACTCTTCTCTAAGAACTATACAGGTTTATAATGCTTAAAATGTCTTGTTGTGGACTCTGCTCACTGCCTTAACCTTATTTACACATGCACTTTTTAACTTTTGTTGTTGTCCAGGGAGTTGTGTATAATCTATCCTATTTGTATAATCTGACAGATGGGTTTGACTCAGCTCATCTTAGATTAAAAGAAAATGTAGTGTGAAAAAAAATCATTCTTTCTTAGGTGACCTAGGTGCTAGTAAAGTGGGATACCCTATATAATGCAAACGTAATATGTGCACTATTCCAGTAAAATATAAACAAATATAATCAAGTTGCCTTACTTGAAGGATTTTTTTCTGTAGGAATAGCAATCACATTCACGTATCAGCATGACACATGGACAGGCATTTGACAAACTTCTCCAAAAACGCACAGCATGTCAAGATCAACCTTCAGCTTTTCAATGCTGCACTTTAGCAATCAGAAGGCAATGTAGCCCTTGCAGCCTGTCAGAAGGTAAAGGTTAAAGCATCTCTCCCAGATGAGTGATTTGACAAGCTGCTTGTCCGGACACACAGTACACCTGATCAGAGTGATGTTGACTATTTTTGCCTCCCCCTGCATTGCTTTATTCCAAATCATCCAGCACCAAGAGGGGAAATGTTGTATTTTGTGCTATTGAAGTAGCAAAAAGATTCTGTGTGCTTGACATCTATGGAAATGTTTTCTGAAAAGATTATAGACTAGCACATTGGGGAGGGTTTCAAACGGCAACAGAATGATGGGTTTTGCTGACAGGTTTAGACCAATCTTTTTTTTTTTTTACTCTGACTTTGAATGAGGAAGGAACGCCATCTAGCAAATGACTTCTCTGAAATACTCTGCAAGTAGAAATAGCAAGAGCACTGAGGTATAGCTGTCTAGAACATACAAAACAGTTTTGATAGCATATTTACCAAGCATAATGTTCTGTGAAAATAACCTTGCCTTTACAGTGTTTTTGAATGAAAGGTTTTATTAGTACAGATTCCTATAGAACAGTCATTCACAACTAGTGGGCTGTGATTCAAAAATGCATTGGAGTTGGAGACAGGAATAAAATGCAAATAATAAAATGCAACAAACCATTTAATAATGTGTAATTAGGATAGTAAAATAGATGTGTTTTTAAATTAGTGAAGAAAATATGCTTAAATGTATTGTGTCTCTAAAAGATGTATCCAATTAACGTTTTTTTTTTCTTCACCTATTTCAAGCTCATTTAAATAGGTGCATGTCAACATAGGCAGGTTGTGTGATATGCTTTCATCCTCCAAACCCATTAAGAAAACTAGTCAAGTACTAATAATATACAAACTTCTTTATACGGCCTTAAGTACAGTCAAGACAATCTCAATGTTTTTGTGCAGCACATTTTTGGTTGCCAAGAGCATAAAATCATTGAAATTCCATTGAAATCGTGTGGGGTCACTACTTGATGTCCCTGATACAAAACCAGTTGAAAACCACTAGTTTTAAATATGCGCTATAGGGGCCAGTAGGGTTATGTGACGGTACAACCTTTACTGGAAATTCCATTAATACTTTATAATTTCTCATACTTATGCTCTATTATGCTTAATCTTATTTGATCTGTTTTATCCTCAAGGAATGAAGGTTGTGGAGTTGTCAGATGACCCAAGATCCCTGTCTCCTATCGCTGTTCTTCCAAGTGTGAACTATCAAATTATCAATGCAGACTACCTCCTCCTTAGAGACACCAGGCCGGACGTAATGGACAACTCCAGCCTGCGGGCACAAAGGCAACCTTTTGTCCTCACTGGACTCACTGGCCAGCCAGCCATTAATGTCAGCTATGGTCCGATGTCTTTGGAGCAGTCTATACCACTGCATATGATCCACACTGGCCCCAGGATCCGATCGTTTATACTGGCCCGTCAAGTACGTTCTTCTACACCTGCCCTGTATGTGTTGTTTTACGCAACCGGTAATAGGGATGATATGAGCGAGGGTCTGATGCAAAACATCCCAGGACAGAACGAAGGAGGGTACCTTTGTGTTACGGCATACGCCTTCTGGGAATCAATGGAGGTCAGGGACAGCTGCTTCATCTCGGCAGATGGTGGCTTCTGCTTGGTGCACCTGAAGCCTGAGCCAGCCTGGTTCAACCCTGCAGGTGGCAGGTCAAGCGGGGAGCAGAGAGGCGATCAAAGAGGAAATGTTGCTGAACTTTACTACCAGATCAGACCCAGTCCCAGTGGTCAGTGTGTCCCGCAAGAGAGCAAGATAAGAAGGGGTCCACAGCATGGCGACCTGGGACGGCAGATCTATGGAACCTCCATGAAGAGGATTGGGACTGTAAACCTCCTGCGATCACCTCCTGGAAACCCCACGTTTATGCGATTGCGCCTCGGAGGAGCCGTCATCATCCAGATGTCTTCGAAACCACTGAAGACCACAGACACTGCCACTTTCTATGTGTTCCTATCAAGCACATCGCCAGTTGAATATTTTATACTCAGGTAGGCTGATTTCATGGTTTCTTATTTGCTTCAAGGAAAAGTTACCTAAAAATAATTTACTCACCTTCATGTTGTTCCAAACTTATTTGACTTCCTTTGTTTTGAAAAAACGAAAGAATATAATTCTGAAAAACTGTGTTTGGCCCTACAGTAGAAGTTAGTGGGGTCCAAAACAGCATTTTCATTTTTGGGAGAACTATCCCTTTAATGAGAGTGGATGCATTTTAAAGTAAATAAGATTGCTACAAAATAAGGCATAAACAAGTGTCTGGTAAATCTATCCTGGCTTTCAGAGCTATAATCATTTCACATACTGCTATCTGGAAGTCTGCAAAAAATCTGTACACATAATAATGCAGTGCTGAGAAATTGGATTTACTCTGTTCAGGATTATATGGTTTTCTCAGAAGGCACAACAAATGTCAACTGTTTTCCTGGAAGAGACTTTTGGTCAGGCCAAAATAAGATGAAGAGGAGGTGCGTTGGGGATTGAGATAACAGCGTCCCATTTGAAATAGAAGTGTGGCATGGAGCCAACAGATGTGTCAAACGCTCAGGAAGCTTAGTGCAAATTTAACAAGTACCCGACACTACAGTCATGCCACTTCATAGCCGAGAGAATGTAACGGTCCCACTCAGTATACAAATTACCGGAATGTAATAACTATGTGCTGGCTCAATTCACTTTTCCAACTGGAGGAGTTTCAAAGGCACTCTTCCATAATTGGAAAAATAATGGGAAAATTATTTGGCAGCATTCATTTCTTAACATTGCATTGTTTGTGTGGCTTCTCTCCGCATAAATAATGCATCAACTTAATGGAGCAAGAAAACAAATACCTAATAACTACTTGAGTCCTTTGGGCAGAAGTGAACATATTACAGCAAGAGCTCCGTTGTAGAAAAAAACGCACAGTGCAATCTGTTTTTTTTTATGTCTCAACCTACAGCAATGGAGAAGGAACACATAAATTACTGAAAATGGATTTATAGGCATGGTCTTTTTCTTAGAAGTTTGTTTGCGGCTGTTTTTAAGGCAAATTAAACTGGGGGGGGGGGGGGTGGGGGGAGGAGGATGTCCATAAGAACCGATGAGGTAAGTTTTATTCTGACCCATATTGTAAGCCAATAGTCAAAATCCCAAAGTAGTTTAATTTAGATGGTATTTAGAGTGGGGACAATTTATTTATTTGTTAACTTTTTTGTGGTTCTTGTCTGTTCCTTAAAGTGATTTCACTCACTTTGGACAAAATGGATAGACTGATTTGAGACTTTGATTCGTGCTGATTATTTTGGGAAGTTGAGGAACCCTGTTTATGATCTGAGATATACATTTGACCGGCAGCTGAGCCCCATATAACACCTTAGCCTTCAATATCCATGCTGCCCTTCCCTTGGCTCTGATAGGGTTTACTTTACCCCCAGCCCTGGCTCAAATGGACAATCGCTTTCAGTGTTAGCAGTAAAGTGAGGTGAAGGCTGGTATCCCAAAGAGATTGATTTTATCCAGGGAAAAGTCTCTGCCCCACTTCACTACTCTCTCCAAGATTGAGTCCAGACCCCTGAGGTTATGATAGATAATCCACACACTGATTGAAAATTAGTGAAGTCTTTAACCCTTCAGAGAACTGCTCTCTTTTCACCAGAAAGTTATTTCAGCTGAAGGCTGCCTGGACTATATAGACTAGTTCACACACCCACTAGACATGACAAATGTGACTTGTATATATATATATTTTTTATTTATTTATTTATTTATTTATTTATTTTTATTTATTTATTATTATTATATTATAGCTATATGACAATTATGATGTTGTTCTATTCTGCTCCTTCACAGATTTATAATGTACATTTAATCATAATATTATGATAAAAACATAAAAACATTTTTTTATTGATATATTTGGACAAACTATAATTTGTTAAGCATTATAAAATATTTGTATTATATATTTTTTGTAATTAATGAATAATATTAAATGGTTTTATTCTACTGGTTAACAGATCATTAATGTACATGTATGTAGATAGAAATGTTTTGTGTTATTCATATATTTGAATAGACACAAACTATTAATTTGCTAATATTAGAATTAATATTTCATATATTATACTACTTATTAATGTTATGAATTCTATTCTATTCTATTCTATTCTATTCTATTCTGTTCTATTTTCTTTACTTCATCCTGCAGACAGCACCACGCAGACCCACATCAATATTCGCCCGTCTTTGATTTTGCGGCAGAGATTTATTCCATCAAGATCCTCATTATAGATTTGACTGAATTCTTTTGCCACTCATGCATACAGTGTTTCTTCCCCTGGCAGACCAAAACAGAACACACTCACAGACTCCCTCTCTGTCTTTCTCTGTATTGCATTTTCTTTTTTTCTGTCTCTTATTTTCCTCTCATGCTTTCATTGTTTCTCTTCATTTCACTGGAATTAAAAATGGTTGGATTATCAGACTGAGGGCGTCATCTGTCTCTGCTCTGAAGATGATGACGATACAAAATGGGTCAAGACAGACTGATCCCTCTCCCTCGAGTCCCAGGGGTTGATAGACCGACGCTATCCCTGAGATCTACATGTGACATAAACTGATACCAGCCGCAATATCGTGTATTTCTTTTCAATACCAGATAAAAGCCCCTCACGTGTGTGTTTATCGCATCATACATTCTGGGAAATAATCATTAATATGCACATCTGCATGTGTCATTTAATACACAGGCTCATTGTGCACACTGCATGAAAATCTGTTGTTTTTGAGGCAGAATTGCAGTCTGTGACGTGAAACAGAGAAGAAAAAAAAGATGGATGAGCGGTTGCAGAAAGATAATGCAGTTTGTCACAATGCTGTCAGCCGCGCTCATTCTACTTCCTCCACCATGACCTGTTTTCTCTCTGGCCATGTTTCCCAAGACGCCTGACTCCAGCACATGTCTGGGAGATTCTCACGTGGCAAGATTCCACGGTCTCTAAGTCCCATCAGTGGAGAGGAGGGACCGGCAAACTGTCTGGCTACTGCTGGATAAAGCCGAGAGATACTGGAGGGAGAAAAAAAGAGGAGAAAAGAAGCATTTGGCTCTGTCTTTAAACTGAATGGTGGACATGTGGTTATGTTGGCCTAAGCCGAAGAAGACCGAGAGATTAAATTCTCCAGTGCGGCATACTCGCTCTACACCCTTGATAAATACAACAATATTAGATGTCCAATCGCTCTTTCTGCAATAGAGATTGAGCCAAGATTTAAAACTAGCAAGTGAAACAGGGAATTGAGAGCCATGCCGACTGACCTCAACCCATGGTTAGCAGGTCATACGAACAGGATTTAAAAGCTGTCAATTATATCTCCCTCTTCTGCCATTAGTGAGTTTTTTTTTATTTATTTATAAAATTTTTATAAATGTGGCCCATGAGTCAGGTTGAATGGAAAGGGATGTCAGTACAGATGGGCTTCAGATGGGTTTGTTGATTTGGAACGTTTTCCACCTCGACCTTTCGATGTGCAGGTCAGCGTCTTTAACACACATGCCCTCTAGCAAACATTCAGTTAGTACTGGACATGTTCATTGTATCATACATGGATTTTTACCGTGTTAGCATGTTCAGTATTGCCCAGAGGCAGTCACACAGTAAATACTGAGCTTAAAATTGTACATATCAATCAGCCTGTGATTAGTGTAAGTTCCATCTGTTTCCTTATGGCTATTATCATTAAGTCTAGTCCAGTTTGTACAGTAATATATTCTGGTCAAAAAACACCCACTTAGAGCAAAGTTTTGTTTGTGATGTATGAGAAGCAACCAGTCAGAGTTTCAGGGCAGATAATAAACCAGTGTGGGCATAATTTTTGTTCATGTGCGACTGCGTAGACTTTGTAATCAGAATTTCTGTCCATCCAAAAGTTGTTTCATAATTATACTGTAATTCAAAAAGTGAAGCCAAATATACAGTTCTTCTTGTGGATGTTGATATTATGTGCTAATTTGGACATCAAATCTTTAAAATGTTACGTACCAAATTGAGTTATTTTGTCCTTAAGTTCAATTAAGTTCAGCAATGATGCATTCAATTGATCAAAAGTGGCATTTAGTAAAGACATTTAAAATGTTACAAAAGATCTGTCTTTCAAATGATTGCTATTTTTCAAATGCTATTTGAACTTTTTTCGTTAAAGAATAAAAAAAAAAAAAAAAAAGGTTTTGAACGTTGATAATGATAAGAATGCATTAGAATATTTCTCGAACACCAAATAAGCATATTAAAATGATTTCTAAATGATTGTTTGATACTGAAGACTGCAGTAATGGCTGCTGAAAATTACATTAAAAAAATATATATTAACACAGAGAAGATAAGATCGCAACTGTCTGTTTCAGCCAGGTGTTGTCATGTTTGTGTGCAGTATGCTTCAGGCGGTCAGTCAGCAGACTGTAGGCGTCCGCCTGAGGCTTAGACCTTTCCACTTGATGTCATCTGTCTGTTTGTTTGTTCCTTCTCACAGAGCCACATCAAGAAAAGGCATGTCATTCAGCACAGCCAGACCCAGTGACGCGAACCTATGGGACATCACTCTGGAACCTGGGAGAGGAAGTGATGCCCAAACCATCTCTGTGACCTGCCAGAAGAAAAGCACATTTATTAGCAAAAGGCAAGCTTTCGCTGCATCATCTCATTGTTCTTAGAGACCACTGAACCGCAGACTCTCCCCAGTTCACATTTCTTTGCTAAAAAGCTTTTTCTGCCCTTGAACATCACCAGATGTGATCTGTTTCCTCTGAAACTATGAGAATTAAGTGACAGATTGCAAAATAATTTTTTGACAGAGAAAAACAACCTCCTAATTCCCCCCCTCCCCCCCCCCCCCTCCCATTGTTCAGGTACTAACAGATGTTCAGACAACCTGTTTGCCTTTGCAGGTTGGTATTTTGAATGAAAATGAAAGACCATCTTTTATTGGTTAAAAAGGTGCAGGTTAACCGCATTTACCCTGTACAGACACTTATTAAGCACAGAAAGCAGCTTCAGAGAAAAACTCGCCACTTTGCGATTTCATGATTAATGGCACAAATCAATTCTATAATTTTAGGTATTCATGTGGAAAGCAACTGAAAATAACCATAAAAATGTGATATCTTTCCATCACCTCAGCTGTGTTTATCCACAGAAAACATAAAACTCCTCCGTTGTTATTAAGAAGAATGAGCTCTGAGTTTATATTACCTATGTGCATCTAAGCTGGGGAGCCATTGGCTTGGTTTTCATAAAAAGAGTTTTGAGTGTTTTTGGATTCAATTCAAATGTGTCTCGAAAACTGTGAGCATCTTGTTAATGAGAGCCTCCATCTGGGAGTCATATTTCTTTTGGTCTCATCGGCTCTTGATCAGTGTCCATGGCAATGGCTTCTCATTATTATTGCAGAGTATAGCATGTAACATGTACTGTACTATAATATAGTAAGTACTGTATATTTTATAGTTCTAGCAGCTTGTAACATACTGTTTAGTATCGATGACTTTAGATTTACAGAAAGCAGAAATAATAATGATTAATGAATTAATCAATTAGATTATTACATTAAATTTTTAGTTTTGTGGCTTTTGTTCCATGTATTTAAACTCTGAACATTGGCAAATTAATTAAAAAAGCAGATACTGTACGCTTTTCAAAAGTTTGAGGCTGATTTTTTTTTTTTTAATAACACTTATTCATGCCATGGCAATTTTTTGATCAAAATACAGTGAAAACAGTAATATTGCAATTTAAAATTGCTGTAGTTAAATTAAATTTCAGCAGCCATTACTTCAGTCTTCAGTGTCACTTGATCTTTCAGAATGCATTATAAAATGCTGGTTTGGTGAAACATTTCTTAATATTCTATTCTTATTATCAAGAAACATGTATTATTGTCAGTGTTAAAAATAGCATAGTATTTTTTGGAAAAATACTTTTTTGTTTCTTTGACAAATAGAAAAAAAAATGAAATGAAATCTTTTAATGAAATTAATGTATCTGGACTGAATTAATTTCTTTAATAAAAATGAGCCCAAACTTTTAAATAATGATGAAGTAAAATGATTGATGACCCATATTGCACTTGCATATTTAAGAGTATTTGATTGCACCAAATTGTTATATATGAGAAACCACATAATACTACCTGTCTCTGGCTAGCATTAGCAACTAGCAGATCATGGCTGAGATGTAAACTAAAGGCCACTGGCTATTTTATAAAAGGACAGGCCCTTACTTCTTCACAACAGGAAATCAGTACAAGATCGCGTTATTTCACTTGTTCACTGAATCATGTTAAGACATTGATTATACTGTCTTTTACGCTGAACTTAATTTTTCAAACTATAGTATCTACAGTAACAATAGGAGCTGTCAGCAGCACCAGTATCTTCCTGAGTACTTCTCTCGGCTCCCTTCTTTCCTTGTTTTACAGCGACGACCCACTTATCTTTAATCATCCTCAGTGCATCAGTGTGTTAGACCAGCTTAAAGACCAGCACGTTCCACAAGATTAGAGCAGAGATCTCCACATTAACCAGTGAAGAGCCAAATCGCGAGGTTAACGCTGTGCTGAGAAGCACTTAACACAATATAGTGATGATGGGTTATGACTTTTCAGCCCTTATCCTTTAACAGTGGTCTTGAAAGCAAATATCAGATTGCATCATTTAAGACAATATAGTATAAAGATCTGCAGAATTTTGGATCAAATCTCAAAGGATCTGTCCTCTCCAGGAAAGTTTTTTCTAGATCACAGATACTAACTTTTCTGATGCTTTCAAAGCTTCCTTTTACGTGAGAGCTTCAGCATGCTGTACGTATACAAACGCATGAACCGTAAGAAGTTGTATAAAAGTTTGATTTCTGTGAGTTATATAAAAGCACTTTATCAAAGCATGTTCCAGCTGAAAGGCCCGGTGTGAGCTGAATCATGTTCCTGCAATGAACCTGATATGCTCATTAGAATGCAGAGTGTTTTAATGCTACTGAAGTGGATGAGAAGCTCCATCTCTCCTGATGGCTGATTGTGCTTTCATTATTAGGATTCCACACTGTCCTCTTTGACTCTGTATGTCTCTTTTGACCCAGAAAATGAAGTCACTTGTTGCAGAGATTGGGATGCTACCGTGTCCTGATTTTGTATTTATAGAGGTCTGCTGGAGGTCTTGCAGATGGACTTTGAGACGGAGGAGCAGAGTGATCAGCTAGAGAGCCAGATGATCACGTGGCGACTAGAGCTGCCTGGAAACATGATCCGGGATGAAGGAACCATGAGGATTTACACCATTCAGAGAGACTATGTGGGAATAGCACCACTGATCACGGTGGGGAATGTTTGTTTTTACTTTTGAGCAATTTCCTTTGTGTTATGATCAGATGGAACTATTCTTTTCAGACTAAAGTTACATTTTTTTTTTTTTAAAGAACAATCCCTTTAACTTTTGTAAGGTTTTGTGAGGTCACATTTTATAAGGGCGTCTGTGAAGCATGGACATTTCAAAATGAAATCACATTGGTGTGACAAGTATTTGTCATGTGTAAAATCCTTTGACTATAAAGCTACATTGACAGCCCTTATACATGATTTATGTCTTTGTTCTGTCTGTGTGTTTTTGTGAGTGTGTATATGTGTGTTAATTGTCCAGAGGCACAGTGCCACTTCTTTCGCCCTTTGATCTCTTCCTACCATCCACTACTATTGGTCAAACCAATGAAGAATTGGCCCTGACATTCATTTTATGAGGACACGCACTTAATTCCCAAAGCCATCCACATGCATCCCTTTAGTACAAGTTCACCGGCAGCCATTAAAATATAATAATAGTGCTTTTTATCATGTAACTGTTTAAGACAAATGAAGCAAAAAGAGATTGTGACAATTCATTGATATCAAGCGTCCATTATAAGCTAGCTGCCAGATTTGTTTACTGGAACAGTCTATTTCACAGCATGACCCTGTCCCTGAAATAACACCGGTATAAGAGTGTGGGATTTTGCCGGTAACTTTTCAAATCAGAGTCAGCATCTGTTGGATTGCATTTGGAGGATGCTCGTGGACATCTGTTGGATCTAGAAGTTAAATCTACGCTCAAACCTAATCATCCTAGTGTGTTCGTCATCACAGCGGCACACTGTAAGATAATCATTAGGGTATTAAACTCAGACAGAGAGAGTTTGATCCACGATTGTTGCCTTGACATTTTTGACCTGTTTAAGCTTTAACTCACCACCAAACTGAGATACTTCATAGCAGCTTGTTCTAAGTATTAGCCTGCTTTGTTTACAGTGCATGTTTCTTCCATATATACATATACATATACACATACACATACATCCATATATACATACCTCTTTGTGCTAATTAGGGATGGGATAGTGAGATGTATTAGTGTGATAGAATAGTTTATTTCAGTTTTTAAAAATTTTCAATTGATATATTTAGTGTGGATACTTTAATTAGTGTGCAATTTGTTTGCACAGTAAAACGCTCAGAATTCACTTTAAATTCATCTCCTTTAATGTTTTTGGCTGTTCTTTTGAGGACTCAACAAGGATTGTTTTTGCTGTCTGGTTGGGCCAGTAGTTCCCACTTTTCTACCCTGCCAAAATTTTCCTTGGCCACAACAGAAAAGGATTCTATTTTGTGTTTAGCAAAATATTTAGCAAAGTATTATTAAGTAATATTAAGGGTTTCAATACATGTTGTTTTCTTTACAAAATTTTGTTCATAAATTTGTCATAAACACTTTTGTTGGAAAACACTTGCATACGTGACCCTGGACCACAAAACCAATCATTAGGGTAAAATTTGTAAAAAGAAAAACAACAACAAACCTGAGCAAAATAAATAAGCTTTCAACTGATGTATGATTTGTTAGGATAGGACAATATTTAGCAGCGATACAGCTATTTGAAAATCTGAAGGTGCAAAAAAAATTAAATATTGAGAAAAACGCCTTTTAAGTTATCCAAATGAAGTTTTTAGCAATGCATATTACTAATCAAAAATGGAAGTTTAATATATTTATTTTAGGAAAGTTCCAAAATATCTTCATGATTTTTGGCATAATTATTATTATTATTATTATTTATATATATATATATATATATATATATATATATATATATATATATATAGATAGATAGATAGATAATTTTGACCCATACAATGTATTGTTGGCTATTGCTACAAATATTCTGTGTATTCTGTTCTGTGGTTCAGGGTCACAAATTATGTTAAACATTACTGACTGATATGTAGTTTTCATCAGATTCTTATAGATACGTTGAGTCATATTCTCAAACATCATATATGTTAGCCAGCTAGATCACACTATCTTGGATAAATTCAGGGGAATATGCAAAAGATATGTAGAATAAATTTAAATTTGAAACGTTTATCCTTTTGTCTGGGCATGTCAATTTTGAAAATGTAGTTTTGCATATGTTTAGTGCTAAATGAGTGGTGTTTGTTGACCTTTTTTCCAGGATACGGAGCTCCTCAACACGGCCGTGCTGACTGGTAAGAGGGTTTCTGTGCCTGTGAAAGTTTTGGGAGTTGAGGCTGATGGCTCCATCACAGACATCACTAACTCGTCTCGCTGCAAGTCTTCAGACCAGGATGTCCTGAAGGTAATGCATGTCAAGGTCAAAGCCACTTTTGACAGCTTCAGCTGTCTCACACATTGTGTGCTTCCTATTAGCAGCCTTACTCTGCTTCTGAATGACTTGTCTATCAGAAGTGGAAGAGCACAGGAGAGAGGGGTCAGGGAATTCGGTTTAGATGACCACCACTTCCTAACTCCTCACCTAAAAAGAGAAAAACAGAGGAGGGAGACTGACATTGACTCACTAGCCCTCATTGAACTTGTGTGTTTTACCCAAAGCTCACCTGTCTTTTTTTTCTCCCTGTGTATTATGAAGAGCTTGAGCCCTTTTTTATTACTGGATTTTTCTCTGGGGCAGTGCTTCTGAACTGGATTTGCCTCAGGACCAAAATATTATATCAGACACAGTAATAAAAAATTAGCTTATAATCAAACTAATTTATGCACATTACCATAAGCTGTATAGGCCCAACAATATGCAGAATTATCTACAATGACATTTGCTGAATAGGATATTTTAACAAAATATCTCTTTTCATGGCTCTGTGCTCTCAGTAGGAAATAATTATATATAAATATAAAGTAAATTATATATAAATTATATATATATATATATATATATATATATAGTGCCCTCCTGAGCTTGTCTTTTCCAGGTTAAACCTTAAAACATAAACGGAGGGACTCCGTTAACTTATTCAGTGATAAATACTACTGCACACAAACCCAGGTGCTGTCAGGTGTCTTTCTTACAAATGCACACCTTAACCCTCCACATGAATAAATTTCATTACATTGAAAATAAAGGAGTAAGTGCTCAAGTCTCTCTCATTTTTGTCTTGAAAAGGTTTTTATGGCACATAGTTCAGAACATGTGCTCTGTGGTTTATAAATTAGTCTTCGAGGTACTGGGGGTGAATGAAACAGTGATGCAACAGTGCCCATAGACTTTCCTAATGAGATAGAACAATGTACAGTACACAGGGCTCATTACCTTACACCACGCTAACCTTCATGTCTGCATTAACATAAAACTTCATCTTGTTAACATATACATTTATTCTTTAGCAGGAATTTATATTCAAATCCATGTACAAAAGTCACACCACAGATCAATTATGCAGTAAGGAGTTCTGCAATACAAAGTTCCAAAATTAGATATTTAGAGATTTAGGTGTCGTGAGACATCAGTGAAAATGTAGAGACTAGATTTTTGGATTTTGAATTGGATTCCACCATTGAGAAACAGTGAATGTGGAAGATCTAGGAAGTGATTTTGTGCCTTACTGTGGAACCTTATTGCACGATTCACAAACAGCAGCAGTTGGGATGGAACATTGCCCTGCAAAAATGAATGAACTAGACTACACTGCTGTTTTCACACACAGGTGTCTGAGAGGTGTGATTCTGTGTATGTTAATGGCAAGGAGACACGTGGAAGAGTGAGGATGATGGTGAACTTCACCTACAGCTACCTGAGCACACAGCTGGAGGTGAGCGTATGGATGCCTCGAGTCCCCTTGCATATGGAGATATCTGATTCGGAGCTCAGTCAGATCAAAGCCTGGAGAGTTCCTGTCACAGGGAACAAAAAGTAAGTGACAAGCGTATTTCCAATGACACACTGCCCCAACAAGCTTCATATTGAGATTTTGATGCTTTTACTCAGCATTTAGACATTTGATGTTCATATAGCACTTGTGGGTACATATCATTTTGCACGTTAAAATATATTTATGTGAACAGTGATAAATATTATTATATGAGCAATATTTAAACCTACTGTATATCAGTGAATTTAATGAGTGTCAAAAAATATGAATTAGTTTATAGATAATAATAAATATTATTTATTAGTATTTCAATTGTCAGGAATTTTTTAGGAAGCAGATTTACTTTCATTTTCCCATAATAATATGAATATAGATATATGATGAGTATTCTGCTTTTACAAATTAATACATATTTATAAATAAATACATATGGTTTATGTTCTTAAATTTGACAAACATAAAGATGTTTTTAATTATTGACATTTATTTAACTGTCTATGGTTTGGTTATTAATAATGTTTTTTGAAAAAGGATAATTAATGTTGTGGAATTTAGATTTTTTTTCCTAATTTTGCTTTATTTTAGCTCCTTAAACTAGTTCAGAACTTGTACAGTATGTTTGATGTTCCACCTCATATGAACCATTTCCACTTTAAAACTGCTCCAAATCAGTTTTTTATTACATTGCAGAGACTTTATTTTTAAGGTAGAGATGAGAGAGATTATGAATAAACAATGAATCTTATTCTAAAAAAATGATTGTGGTTTATTTTCTTAAATTGGACAAATATTAAAATATGTTTTAATTATTAACATTAATTTTCTGGCGGGTTCTTGATCATGTTTTAATGCATTATTTATATTGTGAATTGTTCTTAAATTTAGAATCTTGTATTCCACTGTGAATTTTATTTTCCCATTTTATTTATTTATTTTTGGTTGCTCTAACTAGCTCAGAACTTCTATATTTGATGTTTCACCTCATATAGACTTTTTCCACTTTAAAACCGCTCCAAAGCCTTCTTGTTAGAATAGAGAATGTGCTCCGCAGAGATATCCCAGCAGTTTTTTATGACATTGCAGAGACTTTCATTATAAGATGAGAGATTGCTGAGCATAGTCAAATAGCAGATAGCAGAAAAATATATATATTCAGAACATAGAATGAGGAAAAGAGTTGTTCCTCTTCTCTCCATGTTTCTCAGAGTGAGCTGGGACACAGAGGAAGAGGATGAGAGGAAGGGCCGAGGCTGCATGCTGCAGTATCAGCACAGTTTGATTCGAGTGCTTACGGTCTTCACCGCAGAATCGCCAGATCCAAGCAGCCCGTCTCCTGCATACTTCCTTGGCTCTGATTGGCAGGTAGATGTGACGCGGCTGGTGCGCTACTTTCTGAGAGTTGGGGATACGAGCGTCGCTCGCCTGCAGACAGGATCCGTGCTGACAGGCAAGGCTGTGGGAGTCACCACTGTGCAGGTAATGGTGATAATGACAAAGCCGCCCACAGCTGTCAGCTTTGCACGATTCTCATTTTTCATTAAGACAACAACGTGTGGGTTTAGTTAATATCAGTGACAATACAGACAGCACATAGATGGATTGCTTGTTTTTTTTAATTGTAAGACAAGTAAATTAAAACTGATGCGATGCTGGGCTTGGTTTCTGTTGTTCAGGTGATGTCTCCGTTGTCAAACTTGGTTCTGGCTGAGAGGATGATCCGGGTTCTGGATGATAAAGTCAGTATTACAGAGCTGGGCGTGCAGCTGGTCTCTGGCCTTTCCCTGAACCTGCAGCTCAGCCCAGGAAGTAACAGGGCCATCATTGCCAAGACAACCACACAGGAGATCATACACTACCCCAAGCAGGTAATTCATGTAGCTACATGGGCTGTCAGTCTAATTAATCTAATTATGTGCTAATTAATCGAACCAAAAATAACTGCATATATAAGAGACAAGATAAAAGCCCCCCACAAAGACATGACATTAATTGTGGTTAAATTTAATAGAACAAGTTGCTTTAAATGTCAATATAATGTTGTTTTTTTCCATATCACTGAACATCATTGAACTGGCATACAGTACTGTGTAATGCAGTTTATAGATTCATACAATATTGCCTGTGGATTGCATTTTGCACCATGAGCACTGTTTTTTGAAATTAGAAACAGTTCAACAACACAAAACTGTGTCCTGCGTGAAAGACTCTTTCAGTCTTTAATAAATTAAATACTTTTAATCATTGTTTTGCTTTTTTTTATGATGATGAAAGGTACTAAATTAAAGTTGCATTAACATTACACTGAGACCCATATCACCTACTAAAGAAATACATCATCCATCCAAAATCTTTAATTTCTGGTACCGTTAATCACTATCTATGAGAAGCACTGGCCATAAAGCATAAGAAACAAGAGTTGTACAACGAGTACAACTGTGCTCTAAATTTCTTTATATAACAGCCTGGTCCAGTGCCAGGTCTGAGTGGCATAACATGATCCAATCAATATCAAGCTATTAGTACTCGGGGAGAGGCCTCATTCGTCTCTTGATGGGCTTTGCAAGCAGAGCTCCTAAGGCAATGCATAATGTATTTCACCCCAGAATATAGGGCAGCCTGTGGTGCCGTTCACTTTTACTGTATTAGCCAACAGCTCTGGGTTATTGTGCCACAACTTGTTATGGTACAAACTCAACACTTTGCCCTCTGGTGGTTAAGCAAATGGAATTTTTAACACAAACATATAAATATTGATCCATTTGGATAAATGACGCTCCATGTATTGGGTTTTAAAGCCTATTGCCAAGATGCAGTTCTAGCTGTCATGCTAACTGAAAATAATTTCCAAGTTGACTAGCTTTGATGCTTTAACTTGAACGAGCCTGTTAATAGTTTTATGTAATGTCTGAGTAAATGTGTATAACTCTATACAACAGGAAGCAGTGGTTGGCTGCTGGCTGAAGTTCAGCGATGGCTCCCAGAGTCCTCTTGATCTGTACGATCCCAGTGGTTATTCCCTCACCATTTCTTCACTGGACCCAAGAGTAGCATCCGTACGGAATATCCCAGGGTCCGTCTTTGTTGTGGTCGCTGAAGCCGAGGGACAGGGCTTACTACTCAGAGCAGAGCTAGCTATCTGTGAGGCCTGTCAGAAATCTAAACGCAAGAGCAAACTGGCTGTGGGTGGAGGCATGGTGAAGGTGAAATTCCCACCAGATGAACAGTTTGCAGGGACTGGCAAAAAAGAAATCGAACGGGCCAGTGAGAATGAGGAAGGAGACAATGTGTCCAAATCGATCCTTACATCCCCTTTGAACACACTTCAACGCACCGTTATCCAAGAGAGCTTCACAAACGCGATCAAAACGGCAACCAGTTCCAATCTTCAAGAAGCAATAGGAGGTGGCGTATCTACAATTAAGTCAATAAACACTATGGATAAAACTCTCAAGCCCGTTGCAGACAGAGCGCTTGTTACTATAGGCCCTGGAAGTCCAATAAAGAATGGATATGGAAACTTGCTTGAGAAATCAAACTTCCCGTTTCCACCAGAAGAACCCAAGCGAGAACCACCCCTAGTGGAAAGCGATCTAATACAGATGTTTAGTGTGTTCACAGACATAGAGGTCTGCATCTATGCATTGGTTGGACTCTCTTGCTTGGTCATTATCGCCGTCTTGCTTCACTGTGCCACCAACAGTGCAAGATCACGCAGCAAGAAGTCTCCGGTTCAGTGCCAGGGTCAGTCTGAGCACAGGCACCACTGGGTACGTCTAGGCACCGCTGCAGAGCAAAACAGAGCTGTGCCGATTGCGACTACCTCCAATCAGGTGATGCAGGCAGCTGTGGAGATGCCAAGAGCCATTCAGATGCAAAGCACCAGAGGGCCAGAGACAATCCAGCCGAGGGAGATCCCAGCCATTGCAGGTGAGGAGAGAACTGCTACTCTGGGACGAAGAAACAACACGCTTCCTCCGAGGCGCGATCCAATGGCTCCATTGCCTCCAATGGCTGTCAGATCTGCCACACTGCTGGCAAGGCCCACTCGCAGCGAACCTCTACATTCTCCCACAAGCAAAAGGAATCAAGTGCAGTTTACAACCTTCACTACTCTGGACATCAAACATCTGGCTGCTCTCAAGAAGAGTGGTCAGAACTTCAGCTGGGCCAGTCAACCAGTTGGAGGTTGTCAAGCTGCCAGTATCAGCCTGGGTGGGTTAAATGGTAAAGCCGAAAGAGTCAACCGTGTACATTTTTGTAACCCAGTGGAAGTATTTGGTCAGACACCAGAATCCACAGAATCCAAAGTATTTCTTCCAGAAGGTCCATGGCCTGTGGCTACACCAATGTCAGAAGTGTGATGCAGGAAAGGGTTTCTGTGTAAATTGGCCACAGATCTATTGTTATATAAATTGTTGCATTGAACTGAATTTTGCAGTTTATATAGGAATGTTTTTATGGACAATTTAACACAACAATGTCTTTGTTTTCCATTTATGTGCATGCCTGAAAAGTTTGATGCAAATATTTCTTCAACTTGCAAGTTTGTACTTTTCCTGCTTTTGTATATTTGTAATATTACTACTAAATTCAGTTGAAACAGATCACAACAAATATATATATATATAAAATCACTGATAATATATGAAAAAACGTGTATATAATGAACCTCTTATTGTGTTTTTAAACAGACAAATAAATGTTATTTAATTTAAGATTCAAATTAAATGTATAAAGTTAAAAGGTATAAAATATATCCATTAATACAAATAAGAAGTTGTGTAATATTAAGCTTGTTTAATATTAAAGTTAACATTAAATAATACATCACATTTCTTCTTATGAACTGTAAGTACATTGCGAATCATAGCTTCAGTTTTCAGTGTTAATTATTGGTTTTCTGCTTTAATAAATGTATCAAATAAAGGGTCTGATTGTGTACATTCCTATTGTGAACACAATGTTTTGTGTCCATTGTATCTCATTCCATTTATGTTAACACTGATTCATAATGGCTCTGTTATTAGTAAGTGTATTCATCCATTTTATCACTGCAGCAGTTCAGCTTATTATAATGCTCCACATGCCTCCTGATTGTTTCCTGGTTCAGGAGCCTTTATCTAGTCTTTGACCCATGCTCTGGTTCAGCTCATCAGTGACAGCTTCGAGTGAAAAGAAAAATCTTTGCTCCAAACAAACCTCTCTGTTTTGTTGTGATACCACCAAACCTAGCTATGCAATGACTGCCATTGCCTTCTGCCTCAAAAAACATCTATCTCTCTCTGAGTGAGCACTGCTTTAAATCTTCAAATTGTGTTCTCCTCGTTGCATGTGGAGAAGTAGGTTGGCCTAGCCCAGATAATCTGATGTGTTGCTCCTCAGGACTGTTGTAGATTTGCAGGGAGGATTTCATCCCCAAAACAGCCCCAAGTTACTTCCACAGTAGTGAACGGTTTAAAATACACTTTTACAATTTATATATATATATATATATATATATATATGTTGTATATATAATGTATACTGTTTATTCTGCTAACCATCTAGGTGATAACTATTTGGAATGGGCATTGCACAAAGAAATACATATTGGAGTAGGATGTTTTAAATAAACGCTACGACTGTGCTATCATTACAACAGTCACCTAATCCGAAGCGTCGGATATTCTATTGACAGATTTACAGGATTGAGGTCATTGTGTTTCTGGATTAACATGCATTAGTTGATCTCTGCCCACATGTGGGCCAAACATGGTGAATCTGCTCTTAACTCCTTTCACTTCTGGCTTGTATTTAATACTGGACGAAGATAGTATCTTTAGCCAGTGTGTCTGCACTTTTTCAAGTACATTTCAACAGTTTATTTATTTGAGAGAATGTATGTTAGGACAACTTTTTATTTTCTTTAGGTAGCGGAATTTACTCATAGATCTAATATTTGATATAATGTTTTGAAATTCCAAAGACAGAAAAATATATAAATTGTATAAAAGATATAAATATAAGATATAAATATAAATAAATCAGTGGTTGTAAACATGCCTGCCTCGCTGCACACCTCATCAGTGTGTGCTGGAACCATCACTGACGATCCAGTGAACGAGTGCAAAAGCACTGAAAGTGGAGGACTTGGCATCCTCTTATAGAGGAGCTTTACATGATGAAAGCAGACACAATGGCCAGCTTCCATGAGTTGATGAGGGACTATAGCAATAGTGAGGCAGCACTGAATCACGGTTGGTGGAATATTAATTATCGCAAAGAAAATGGTCTATCCATAGAAAACAAAGGTTAGAATTTACTACTGTGCTACAAACATTTTCATTCTTTCTTTTTACTAGTTCACAAAGTTGATTAGTTTTGTAATGAAAAACAAATTACTGACTAATATTTTTTCAGGTTTTGGGAGCAGGACCTCTCATAAAGGATCAAATGAAAAATAAAATAACCAAATAAAATAAACCCAGGTTGCTCCTTCTCACTTTTTAAAAATAAACATTCGGGGCTTTTACAACCTGATGGCATAACAGAACATTTAAAGTTCCTGTGATGTCATAGCAAGAGATTTTAAAGTTGAAAAACCCTTATTGCAGCAATCATGTCCCCGCAAGTAAAAATCCTATTCATTTTCCTATTCATATACTGTTAAAAACAGACCTACTGTGAGCTACGAGAGGGTGTTAATCATTGGTACATTTTGTTAAAGCAATCAGTTCACATCATTTCAACTTTCAACTTTTTTAATTTTATTTTTATAATCATGTTCAAAAGGGTAATTGCCAGTGAATAATTACATTACTGAGTATTCTGCATAGAAATCTCCCATTAAATCATGTCTTAAAATCAATGGTTTTATGTTTATGCTTTTTTATTTCTAATAAATATAATTCCCAGTGCTTCATGGGATTCTAGTTCTTTCCCCCACCAAAGCTGTTTAGTATACAGTAATGTACCTTTGTCTTTTTGTCTGATTTACTGCTTTAAAAAAAGTTTATAATGTTTTGACTCATCTTGTAGCTGGTGGGTTTATGGCCTATATCTCTCAATTTTTTTTTAAATCCCACTTGGAAAAATACTTCCAGAACCAAGGCTCTTGAAAAGTGTGTGGGCACTGTTGCATTCTATTAGACTCTTTTGTATACTTGATTCTGATTGGTTTATATTGTCATGTAAGATTGCAAATTTGCTGTCATTTCATACAAATGGAACTAGCACCATCTTGCATCTCAATATTCGATTGTAGTGAAAAATGACCTTGGAAGACTTAAGTATTATTATTATTACTCTAACATGGTTTCAGAATTCATCTTAGGCTGATGATGTTTTTTGTACATTGTATGTATTTGGTGAGTGGTATACAGTCATTGTCTATAATAACTGAGGTCTAGTGCCAGCTGAGTTTAATCAAAAAAGACTTGGTTTTTTTGGAAGCTTTAGACTGAGGAAAAGATCTGGAAGTGGTCATATCTGTATTGGCATGTACGATTTATCAGATTTGTCTGAAGTATTCGAATATTTGAAGAGAAGTCTGCTCTCTGCCCCAGTTTAAGCTAGAGGCTGTTGAACTGGCTTGGCTTGAAAGATTTTTACAGTGTATGAAATGTATTCCCCAGAGCTACTGACAAACTCTGAGAAGAGCATTTAAAGTTCAACAAATCTCACTTGAAAGTACAGATGAAGCATTTCTGTGCTCTTTGAAAAGAATATGAAGTCAGCCTGTATTCACTTAGCCCCACACGTATTTAATCAAATTCTGTTTGCTGAGTCATGGGGTTGTGCTTTTTGAGATTGTACTTAATGTTTTTAGGAGGCTGTTAGAAAGAGCTGCAAATTTAAGCAAAAGCCTTTTCAAAACAGAACTTGCAAATCTTTAAAAGATTAAAAGCAAAGGGCTGGATATCTACAGTAAAGCTTTTACAGTAACGCCACAGGAGGCCTGATGGTGCCCAATTCTCTGTAATTGCCAGAATGCGCTTTCAGCTCTTTGAGCAGCGCTGCAAAATTGTATCTAATTTGTCGAGGAACACATTACCGTTTTGCTTTAGTAGTCAAACATAATGCTGAAGTGAATCAATAAAAGGTAGAACTGTAGTAACATGTCAAAACCAGCATGAAAAGCTGCAATTTTGGATAGAACTGGTAAATAAGGCTTGTTTGGAGTGTCAGTCATGCATTCATTACAGTTACACTTCCTTAATATTAATTTCTGCAATTGTCTGATTTGAGGCAATGTCGGAAACGTGGAATTAGCTAGTGTCTTGGGCTGTTTTAATTTGTTTTGACATAAGAGAGGCGGGTGGGGGGGTCTAAGGGATTAAGGCAGGGTGGTTCAGGGGTCTTTGAAAAGATGTAGAGCTTGAATGAATGAACAAGGTGAAAGACTATCAAAAAGCTAGAAATTGTTGCTTTTTGTTCAAGAGGGGAATATATTTGGACATATTTTCTGTAGCAGCTTGTGCAATTTGTTTGGAGCCTGTCTCTTGTTTTGCGTCTGGCAAGTGCTGCTGCTTATCGCTTTGATCTGTGACAGCCAGTTATTTCTCTTCTGTTTCTGAACGCTGTCATCCGGAGTCAACTGTGGACCTACTGTACACATTGCTGTCTCAAACAAACATTAGGCCAGTTGTAAACACATGGCTCCCTCTCCTTGCAGCTCTCTTTTAGTCTTTCTGACACATAACTTCATACTTTTGCATTACCTTTTTCTAAAAATATTTATATTTTTTTCTAAAATGCTAATATAATAATTCTATTATGCCAATTTGGTGCTGAAGATACATTTCGATAACACCTTTAATGCATTAATTATACCTTGTAATGCATCTATGCATTGTACAATCTCATGAATAATTGTAACCAAAGTTAAAACATTATAACACTTATCAATTCCTTGTCACACTCTTCATTTTAAATTTGGTTATAATTATTTATGACAAGATATAATGCATTACAATGCACATTATGAATAATTATAATGCATAAAGTGATACCAACATTTGTTACTATTATCAAAGGTTTTTTTTGGAAAACAAAACAAAAAAAAATTTGACCTGTAAACTAACTTTTGACCAGTAGTGTAAATTGATAAAAAGTCTATCCTGAATGACACAAAAAGAATGCAAATGGTTAAAACAATGTCTGAATAGCAATTGACTGCTATTATTGAGTAGCCTGCATGCCCTAACTGACAGAAAGGGGACATCAGTTCAGAGAAAGAGCAACGTACATTTTGATTAAAGATTATGAAGTCAACAGTTTTTTTTTTTGTTCTTTCAAAATAACATGCCCTGATGAATTGTTCACAAAAAGCTGAGGAACGTGCATTAATAAAGTAAATAACGTCATGTTGACTGAGAGGTTCAGAATTAATTTGTTATTTCAAAAGGATTTTACATTCAAGATGATAAAATGAAACAATTTCAAATTATAAATCGTAGGAAAAATCCATCTCTTCATCAGTCTTCATATACCTTGCTTTTGTTAATGATTATTAAATATACTGCATGTGTGTATAATTCATCTGGCTGCAGAAGTGAGTAGTTTGGAGTGTGCAGGGAGAAGAAATAATGATATGACTACACAGATCAAACCAGGTATTAAAGAGCTGTCACATGAAACGGGAGCACCTGCTGCGGGAGGATGTTTGTGACAACAGGAGGCCCGCAGAAAAGGGAAGGGTGGGGGGGTTTAGGTGTTGACAGAATCCAGTGTTGACACAAACACTTAAAAAGAATTCAACTCTTTCAACTCGTGTTGTGCAATCATTCTGCGCCGGTTGCAAAACATCTCCTGTATCATGCTAAATGTGCCGTGGCGGCAAATCTATCACACAACCGGCAATGATTTCACTTTCTATGGTGAATGGTTGTACCTTAGAATTGCAAATGAGGGGGAGCCCCTTGTGGGAGCCCCTTCTGTCTTTTTCTTGGAAAGTTCTAAATTTGAACAACTGCATTTAAAACAAAAAAGATTAAGATTCCAAGAACATTATGATCTCATAATAGGCCTTAATTTTCGAAGAATTTTTACTTTTTAACATCAGTTTTAACATAAATTTACTATTTTTCTGTCATGACAACTCACTGAGACATGACAATGTTAATGTGTTTGGTCTTAGCTACATCCACAGAACTGCTGCTGCTGCACATATGAAATATCCCCAATATATAACATTTAACCCATGGCAGATCTATACAGGGGCAGCAGGGAAAGGAGGAAGGTTTCTGAAGCGCACTGCAACTGCAACAGCAAGCACTAGCCAAGTATTTGAATGTTGAGCAGCACGCTCATATATATATGTGACCCTTGACCACAAAACCAGTCTTAAGTTGGTGGGGTATATTTGTAGCAATAGCCAAAAAGCATTGTATGGGTCAAAATTATAAATTTTTATTTTATTCCAGAAATTATTAGGATATTAAGAAAAGAGCATACTCCATGGAGATATTTAGTAAATTTCCTACTGTAAATATATAAAAACTTAATTTCTGATTAGTAGTATGCATTGCTAAGAATTCATTTGGACAACTTCAAAGGCTATAGAAAAACTATCGAGATATAAAAAATCCTTTAAAAAAAATCTGTTTTGTTGGCAATTACAAACTTGAGATGATATTTGGTGCATGTTGCATTTTCAAAAGCATTTACTATGAATCACTCCAAGACACTGAAAACGCTGTTATCATGAGTGGCTCATCACCGCACTTCTCTCTGAAACAGTAGTTAATCAAATCAGTGAAATCACCAAAATGAGGCTCCTGTTCTAAATCCAGTTTCTTAAGTATTGTACTTTTGGATCACCTAAGCTCATGGTTATTCCTTATAGTGCACAACAGAATTTAGGAAGTGTGAGTTATTGTTTTAGGGTGGCGAGTGCTGGTGATGATGGTGTATCTTTTAGTTTCTCAGTGTGGATAACGGCTTTTCTCCTGCCTTAAACTTCTAGCATGACACAAGCGTTCTTTGTCAATGCTGTTCCTGCCCTGTACGGCCGAGGCCACTATCTGTCTGTGAAGCTGAGCATATGATTTATGCCCCATCTATTGCAATGCATCCGTTCACCGATTTTCCCATTAGACCTGTTTCCAGCACCACATGAAAAACGCATCTCCTCTTAGCTCTGTTTTTAGTGCTTAATGCTTAAGATTCCCTCATTTTCACAAAATTAGAAATGGCCCAATCCCATAATGGCTAAATCGATGGCTGTCACTTCCTTTGTCTTTGAAATCCCATCATCATCTCTCCCCCATGTCAAAGGTTTGGTGGGTTGGCCTCGAGCCTGGTGCTTGATCATTGACTGTCTTTCAGTTATCATTCCTATCATCTACTCCACTGAGAGCACATTGGTTCTGCTGCACTGCAGATCTGGTGTCAGCCGCTGATCAATGAGCTGCCAGTTAAATGCTGGTGACACAGCTGGCACGACCCTGGATCTTTCCAATGATATTCATCGTCTGTGTTTTACTGTATTGTTGTGGGAAGGGATGATGACTTACACTTTCTGACTAGCATGTAATTCACTTGAGTCATTCTGTGCAGATGCAAGTCGGAAAACACATATATGTCTGTCATATGTTCAGTATGTTATTTCATTTGGGTGAATTAATTAATTAACCTGTTAGTAAAGCTTCAGCTTTAGCTCACTCAGCTCAAGTGGGTCTTTCATAGAAATTATTCACTATGATTATATTATTGGAAGCAATGATTTTTTATTCTAGGTTTTTCTTATTAAAAAAACATTGTAAGTGCATTGGTTATAGTTTAACGTGTTCTTATTTGCAGAGGTGGGTAGTAACGAGTTACATTTACTTCGTTACATTTACTTGAGTAATTTTTTGGGGTAACGAATACTTTTCGGAGTATATTTAAAGATGGGTACTTTATACTCTTACTTGAGTAAATTTTTGGGGAAAAATCTGTACTTTTACTTCGTTACTGTGGGCGACCCTCCTGTCGTTACTTTATCTTAATGCAATAAATGTTATAATGCTTCAGTTTATTCCAAACGCGCCGTCTACTTTTCTCTGGGCAATGAGCGATGCACATTCGCGAATGATTCATTCTTTTGAGTCAATTCTGTTCAAAGGCTTGATCAAACCAATTGGCAAACGAGTGAATTGGTTCATGAATCAGTTTGAATGAGTCGTTCAGTTCCCTGCCGCACGCGCTGAGCGTCTGAAGTGGTTCACTCGGAGTTGTAACGTTTAAGAACAGAAAGAGCGTTGAAAACGTGGCTGGAACTGCACTGAATTGAAATCTGCAAAGGCTATTATTTGCTAGCGATGGAGATCCTTATTAGATGAACACCGCGTGTGCTGTCTACTGTTTAACAGGTAATAACTTGGGCTACATTCGATTACAGTACACGATACCAGTGTGACATTAGTTTGTTGTATGTGTGTGGCTTATAACAGAGGGGAGTCAAGTTGAATGCAGCTTCCAAAAGACAAAAAATAGCCGATTAAGATTTTATTAATTTTAATACAATCACACTGGTGCAAGTACGTTCAGCGAGTCATATTATCAGCTGCTAAATTCAGATCTGTGATTGTTTGCTGGCGATTAGCCAGAGATAGATGCGTTTATACAGCGCTGCGCATTATAACAAATCACACATGATTCTATTGAGCTTATTAAAGCATTGGCCAATCAGATGTGTTCAGATGAGTCATCGCTGAAATGCCGGTGCTTCCTTCACTCGCTCGCTGACTGAATACCTCTTTCTGGCAAATTCTCTCGCAGGAACAACAAAGTGCAGATGTGTGTACGAATCTTTAATTAAGATATTGATTTCACAGTGTTAACAGTTTCAGTGATTTTAATGGGAGTTTCTGAGAGTGATTGAAATGTAGACTGTCAGTGAAAATGATCTTTAATAATGTAAATGTTATTTGCTCTCTTTCTGAACAATGAAAGATTAGTAGCAATATTTATATCACATTAACTTTCAATGTTAAATTCACATTTAATATAAAGTCAGTCATATTAAAAATATGTTATGGCATGACACCCATATCTGTTACTTAAGTAAACAGACAGGGTTTTATAATAAATTACATAAATTGGAGTAAAGGCTGATGAAATATATACATTTATACACGCACACATACATTACATACATTTTATCTATATATCTAAATAAAAATAGGCTCAGTACAGTATATATGACCCAAAGTAACTAGTAACTAACTACTTGAGTAGATTTTTTATCCGATACTCTTTTACTCTTACTCAAGTAACTATTCAAGACTAGTACTTTTACTTTTACTTGAGTAAATATTTCTAGAAGTACTTTTACTTTTACTTGAGTACAGTTTTTGGGTACTCTACCCACTTCTGCTTATTTGTCATAATAACTCGCCTCCTCTCTGTGAAGTCTGACCCAGAAACACATTTTCAGTATGCACTGAATGAAAAATTATATAATTATTATTTCTACTCCAAACAGTTGGCAAGACAATGATTACATTGTGGCTGTGAAATTTTATTTTATTTTATAATTATTTATTTATTTATTTGAGAAAATGACCTCAAAAGATTCCAAACAATTTTTATTACAGAATTACAGATGTATTCAAAGATTCAATTAATCATTTTAAATGTTATGTAAAAACATAATGCATTTGTAATATTTCGTGTCTGGTAATGTTGTTCACTAGCTGTTTAATTGACATGTTTATTAAAACTGATTTAATGAGAGAGATTTGGTAAGGTCTACTGTATCTTTCAATATTGTTCTATAGTATGTTTTGTGCTATAAGTAGAAATAAAGAAGTTGCTGTTTGAACAGGCAACGACAGCATTACACTACACTTAAGAGCATGAAAAGGGCATTTATTGTATGCCTTTTGTAAAAACATGTACATTGCATCAAGATACATTATCATGCCTTTATAAGACCCATGTCCCTTTTTTAGGAACCTATACATCAAGTTGCATGTGTTTGCTGCACATCCATTTTTGTACAGTGTCTTGAAGATCATTCATTTTAATCCCAGCTATTCTCTTGGTAGCACTCCAAGTGAAGAACTTTGGGGGTCTTCTTTGGCAGGCATATGTGAAATGTGTAAATAAGACAGCTTGATGGCAATCAGTCTGAAGTGTTTGCTAGAAAATAAGCTGGACAGCGGAGCTGGCAAGATGGATGTGGCATGTATAGGCATCGGTGGAAAGGCGATGAGAATCAGTGAGGCACCAGGGCTGGAGTCTCACACACTTGGCTCTCATTACAGGCTGCAGTGCGACAGAGCCAGAAGCCGTCAGGAATCATACTGGATTGTGCTGGCTGATCAAGGGGGCTGTGCGCTGGGTTGGCCACAGCGGGGGGTCTGCTGACTTGAGGTGTCTGATGTTATGACACCCGCTGGGGACACACAGATAGGTATCTAACTGTCGCAGGAAGTTTGTGCGACAGCAGTGGAAGATGGGGTTCGCTTTGCACCTGAGGAACCAGCGACGGTGTGTGAATAATGAAAGCACTACATTGCCGTGGGTAAAATCTGTTTGTCTTAAAGACACTTCCAAGCCTTTTGAAGAAGTTTGAATGACATTATGTAATGAGCATAATTTAAATGTAAAAATTTCAAGGTGACTGAATGCATCAGGCCGAATGGAGGCCTTTGCATCTTTATTAGGACTCATACACATCACTTACGAGATCCACTTAAGATTCCTAAACGGTTATGCAGAAACCATAAATGCACTGAATACGATAGCTGCAAGATGAAATCACTCAGCTCTGAATGTGCCACATGATGGTCAATCAAATGTCACAGCAACCCTAATGGAACCCAATTGTTCTTCATCTGAGAACTGGCTTATGGTTTTGTAAATGACACAGGATGTACTTTTAACCTTCATTTGGCCCCGTACATCACTGGATTCTTCATGCAAATGGGCTAATTTTTGAATTTCAAAAGCATTCTAGCTTTTGAAAAGGAGTCTCATGCTGTCTTTTTCCATTTCTCTCTTCCTTTTTATCTTTTTAAGTCCTTTTCGCCATGTTGCATGTCTCTGTGCCCCCCTCTCTCTTTATGGACGTCCAGTCCTGATTTGTTCAGAAGTAGTTCAGACCATTAACTCATTTGAAATTCATCCTCTTTCCCTTTCACACTAACAAATTACCATGAATGCAAAATTATACACCCAGATGCAACAGGCAAAATAGCATGGCTGCAACAATCAGCCTGATGCTCAGTTATTTTGGTGGAGTCTGGGGAGTTTTTCTAGAGAGCGTCATGAAATATTGTGGAAAGGCATTTCAATGAATGCAGCCACAAAGTGGATGGAGCAGTTGGAGTATTTAAAATATCAGTGATGCCAATTTTCAGTTTCATAGTGGTCATATTTACAAGACAAAGCCTGTTTTTGAATAATTACATTTTATGCTAGTAATAACATAGAGAAGTTGAATTATTTTTAGCCTAAATAAACATGCACAACTGACAGCTTTAGCCATTATGACACATCTTAGACTCATTTAAGCCTTTAGATGCCATGTCAAGTAAACGAGACAAAACTTTTGACAACTATTATTAATATTTGAGCTCTAATAATAACCGAGGAGCTAATCAACACATAAGAATGATTTCAGAAAGGATTATGTGACATTAATAGTGCAAATTTTCAGCTTTTCCATCACAGGAAAAAAATACATTTTAGAAGATATTTAAATAGATTCAAAATAATAAATTAATAATAATTGTGTTGGTGCAATGGTGGTAAATATCCTAAGGGTTTAGCTACATGCTGCCAACCAATCCCACTGCTGCTTTTGAGCACAGCATATAAAGGTCAGTTGCTTAAATTATCCCTGATGGTATTGCTGAACTGCTTTTATGCTCCAGTATTCATGTTTATAGTCACAAAGTTATTGTGATGTAATCTTTAATAAATTCATTACACACCAATTTTATATCATTCATTTGTAAGTTGCTTTGAATAAAACATTCTGCTAAATGAATAAATGCATATCTTCTTACACATTGCCAGGCAATAACAAAATAACACCTTCAGTTCTTTCATGAGCAATATGCCATTTGCTCCATTAAATGTTACAGCACACTCAAAGTTTATGGGGCGTGAGCTAGCCTATCCCGAAGCAAGCACAGACAGAAACTGCTCTGTATGTCATTACTGTCGTCCCGTTCTGAGACCTTCCCTATTCAGTGTCTTAGACCAGTGTCTCCAAAGCCCTAAAGGTCTTATACCTGCAGGCAGGGCTTGCTGATAATTAGCATAAGAACCCAAAGCCTCCTCCCTCTGCGTGCATCTGCCCTGGCTTCATTACCACCCACCTTTGTAGAAGGAACTTCCACCAGCTCATGCATGCAGGCATCTCTCTGGGGAGCAGCAGCTTAAATGATCTGGATGCATGGTAATTAGGTTATTTTCTCCACTGTCAAACATGAGAGTGGCTGACAGGGAGCATAAAGGCAGGAAAACAAACAAGCACGCATGCACACACACATAGGCTGTCAAACCTCAAAGGAATGCTTACAAATTAGTTGAATTTCAGAGGTAAATACTTTTGAGAACCTCACCAAGTGCACGAGAGAATTGAGTTGTGTCTGAGGAGTCTTTTTGCATAAGAGGAAGTTAGGCTTGCAAATTGAACTGGCTCCAAGACAAAAAAACAAACAAACAAACAAAAAAAAACTATATTTCCATATATTGTAGACCTAAATTGAATAAATTAGTGAGCTCTTTTGAACATATATTTGGATAAAAGTTTCAGATTGTAAACTTTCTGATATATCTGACAGCATATTCTGCTATAAAATTTTGAGTAAATAGTGTTTTCATTTAAATTCAGCAATTATGTATTTTATTGTCAGTGGTCCTATTTAACATTTATGGTTTTTAGTTGTATTTTAACTGGACAATATACTGTGCAAATACACTTCCACCTCACAGAGGAAAGTTAAAGTTAAAAATGTGAGATATTAAAACTCAATTATGATAAATACAAGCAAATAAGAACTATTCAAGTTGAGTATTATATTAAATATAATATAACTGTAAGTTCTGCTGTCATTAATGGGGTTCCTACCAAATCCAGCAACTGGTAATTTTAAAACTTAAGTTTTTATTTAAAAAAGATTAAATTCTAAAAATGCAAAATAGAACGCTTTCAAATGTTGTTCACTCCACTATGTTCTCATCTGCTTCAGTCATTACAACCCATATCTGTGGACCATTAATTCAGATGCATTCTGTGCAACTGGATACAACCAAGCTTTTGTTAAGGATTTTTTTTGTCTCTCTTCCATTTAAGCAGCGCCTGGAATAGCAGCATTCAGCTTTCCAAAGGGGTCATTCAGACTACGAGGGTCTCCTACCGCAGAAGCCGGATTAGCTTCAACCTAATGAGTTGTACTGGGCAGAGAGCTCCCGTCTTCTCCTCTAATCCACAGCCAAGGGAGCTCCAGTGCAACCAGCCCAGTAAGCACCACCCGATGGCAGCATTAGGCTCTCAAACACAGCTTGAATACCTGTACACCTCATTATATGCCCAGCCTAACGTCTTTGTTTATTTCTGCGAGGCTATTATGGAAAATGCCACTGAAAATGTGTGACATTTACGAAATTTGTTTTCTTCCGCAGTGATACTGTTCGAGCACAAAAGGCTAAAGACAAAGTTTTAAAATAATCCCTCAGAGGAATGTAGCATTAGAGGAGTAATACTTCTGATATCAGCATTTGCATGTCATATGATATGAATACCAAAGAACTTGTAACTGGAGTCATGTTTGATGCACGATCTGAGCTCTTTTGACTAACAAACGTTTGAAAATGAAAGCAGCATTTGATGCCACCGAGAGCAAAGAGGGGCGTTTAGACCTTCTGTACCCTCCACACGCAACAATACCCTGCCGGGGCACCAAACCCCAAAATACATTAATATTCTTCGTATGGAAACAAAGACAACCTACAGTGAAGCCATCACACTGTTTTTAAAGAGCAGCAGTACTCTTTGTTTCCAATGCCGCGGCAGGATACGGGCTGAGGCCGGGTCATTCCCTGCCTCGCCCTCTGTCCGATATAGTCTGGAGCGCACTCAACTCTCTGCTTCACCGCGCACACACAAACATCCTCAAAAAATAACCATCTCCCCTCCTCCCTCATTCCACACATTTCAGTGCAGCATTTGCTTGGGACACGGAACAGAGACGTGACCGGGTTGTGAATGACGGAGGCGTCCGGTGTCCTGAAACTGCCTGAGAAACAAATGAGCGGCTCGTTTGCCACAATATTGATCACGAGTGTCTGCTCGTCCCTCATTGTAATACAGAGAAGGGTCAAATGGTTTATTTGTTAATTCGAGGTGACAAGAAGAATCATCCTCTCTTGATTTATGAGACAATAATCATTTAAAAAATCACCCGGCGAGCTCATTCTTTCTGATCATTTTTCCTCATGCAGTAGGCTACTTTCGGACCGCTCACTCATTCTATTCTGCTTGAAGCCTGCAAATTGCATATCTAATTGAGTCCAACTCGGCTTTCCAGACAACAGAGGCTTTATGCAGACAGTCAAGAACCAGGGCTGCAATCGCAAAGGCTCAAAATGGTGCGAAAATAAGAATAACTAATTTCACTCATCCAGCTTTAGTTAAAAATCCACTCACGCAACAGTGCTTGGTCTCACTTAAGGGACCATCTGCCATTTTTTACCTTGTCTGAGTCGATTGGTAATTGCATGCTGCTTACGTCTGTCCCTGCACTGCTGGTGACCCCAGCCCCCACTCTAAGCACAGCCTGGACGGTCCCGCGCTGCAATGACGATGACTCCCCTGTGATTAAACCACGTGAACATCTGCACATGCTGGCAATGTTAACAGCTGTGCCCTGCTCTCCTCTCGTACCCACTTCTCCTTCTCCACGCTACAGGGCTGATTGTACCCAAGCACTGTTAGTACTGTTAACAAAAAGATCAACTAATTAGTTTTCAATAGCTGAAATAGAGCTGAAACAAAATAAAACAAACAATAGATAATAATACAAATTAAAATAAATTGACTAAAACTAAAAATAAATGTATAATTTACACACAAAATAATGATCAAAAGTTAATCCAAAATTAATACTGTATATAAATCTGAAAATTTAACAATATAAAGGATATTTCAAAATATGAATACAAATATTTTTAGGTAATTAATACTAAAATAACAACTTAGCTGCAGACCAGTGTCATTTTAGTATCTCTGCTATATTTTAGTAATATTTTTAATAAGTTTTTATATTTATAATTTCTGTTTTCATAAAGTAATTTTTTGCTATTTTTTTTTTTAGCAGTTTAGGTTTTATATATACTAGGGCTTGTGAGTTTAAATCATACAAATCTCCAGTTAAAATAAATCATTTTAAAATAACAAAATAAAATACTTTAAATAAAAAATGTAATAATTTGTTTACCTGCATGTCATGTGACAGAGAACCGTGAACTTGCAAATATTTTACATAATTACTTAATAAATAAAAATGTTATTTACTTAATTTTAATGAGGTATTTTATTATATTTCAGTTAAAGTTGATCTCAGATAATGAAAATGCTGCATTTACGTTTTTTTTTTTTTCAGTTTTAGTTTTAGCTGCAGACAGAGTAAAACTCCATACACTCCTTCAGATGCACACAAAACTTTAGTTGTGTTAACCTGACTGATTGTCCTCCTGCACTTCACTGCATACATACAGTATAAAAGGAGAGAGTTGAAAAATCCCAGGATATAGGGATTGACGCACAAATCCTCTGCGAGATTTAAAAAGATAAAACTTCGTCGGGGGTTAAGCCGGGACTTCCTCGCTCTCGTGCGGATGCTGGATTCCCACTGTAGAGGATTAGGGGCAGAATGCGCGAGAATACAGCAAGAGACCTGCGGAAATGATAGAGGGACTTGTAGCAAGGCTGCTGTAGCTCAGAGTTAATAGTGGGAAGAGAGGAGGAGGAGGAGGAGGAATAAGGCTCACACAGCTGTCACTGTGGCCTCTTTCGTCTCCAGGGCTGAATAGACTTTTCATGTGCTCCTGGCATCTTGATCTCTTTATGGATGTCATATTGCTCCTCACTGAGTATATGTGTTTGTAAGAGGGAGAGGGGATGGAGAAATATGTGAGGGTGATGAATGTCAGAGAGCTGGTTGTAGGAGTTAACACTGCTGGTATTAGCAGAAAACCCATGTGTGTGTGTGTGTGTGTGAGTGACAGAACGACATAGGGACATTGTTTCACACAGCAGTGCAAGCTTGTGAATATGTGTATGACAATTAAAGTGATGCATAGGGACGCTGAGAGACATGAGTCTCAATGCATATAACAACACAAGAATATGAAAAGGGGAACAATAAATATTGACACTCAACAGCAACAAAACAGCCTACACACAAGGTACTATTTCAGGGACAGTTACAAGAAAAATTCTGCATCCTAAATTGCTTACTTGTTTTCTGTTGTCTATAATGAATGCCAAAGGGTGAATTTAATGACTGAAAATAGCTGCATCTAAATTCCTATACTACAGTAATCCTTTTTGCTCGACAGTGAGCTCCACTTGACAGTTGACTACAATACGGCCTCATGAAATGTTCCATTGAGAAGATGTGAAACAGAATGTCCAGATAAGAGCATATGAAATACATACAAAACCATCCAAATCCATTATAGAAAGACATCATGACTAAAGTATGGATGTGTGTGTGTGTGTGAGAGAGAGAGAGAGAGAGAGAGAGACTACTGAAGATTTTTTTATTTGTGAGAACATGCCACTTTACATGTGATTTATTTTTTTCTGAATAACAGCAATTATCTCATGCACAGCTTGACATGATGGCCATCAGCGACAACAAAACCTTGGCTAATGTTCTGATTTTCTTGGAGGATGTGAAGACTTTTCAACATCTCTCTTTTTCTCTGGGATCAAAACATTTTTTAAATCAGGCTTCTTCAAGAACTACTTACAAGGAAATGTGAGCGATGACTGCCCATGCACAACTCGCCGCTATGGTAACGTGCTCTGGGTGACTGCCAGGGTGTTGCTTTGCAGTTGCTAAAATGGTTTATGTGGCTGCTATGTGGCTTATTTGATTAGGCCAGCAGTTTTACATCAGTTTGTGGAGTTCTGCTGCAGTATATATGCATCTTATGCTAATCTAACAACATGCTGTAGCACTATCAATCTGAAAAACAACACAGAAATCTTTTATGAGAAGTGAAGAGATGGTTTGCATGCTAGGTCTTACCCTTAGATTTGCCCTCAAGAGAACCTGATGGTTCAGTGGTTTGGGGAGCATTAATACTGAATTAAGATTCTCTTTATACTCCAGTTCTGGAGTTTCAGACACTCTGAATCAGACTTGCTTGGCTTTACAACAAAAAAGGAAAGAAAAACGTCTTCAGTCTGATTTAGAGTAAGACTGAAGGGTCGTGGAAGAAGAAGAAAAAATCTTTTGACTGAGGTATCTTGAAAACTGATTAATTCAGAGCTGCCAGTGCATATCTGAGTCATGGTCTCTCTCATTATCCGTATTCATAAAACAGTGTTACGCAGCATATTTTAAGGTGAGACGGGGTGCACAGAATTATGCAGTTTTGATTGAGTGCATATGAAAAAATCTGTTACTTTGAGAAATCTTTAAAAATTGTGAAAACAATGATATTGTCATTCACAAAGGCCTTCACTAGTAAATCATATCTGGGAAACTACTGGGGAATGTTGTCACAAAAGGTCAACATGTATTCATTGAACCATATCCTCAGCTTTTTTGTAACCGAGACTTCAAGGTGTGTGTCTATACATAAACTGACTATGAAAAATAAGCCCAATGTGAGAACAATTCACCGCAGTGACAGCGAGACCCCCCTGTATTTACACACTTTGATGTACACATATCCAAGCATTATTCCTGGTTACAGTTTCCGGCTTGTGATCTACACTTATACAAAGCAGCAGGGAGAGACAGCAGGGAAGTTGACCCTCACTATTTACAGTGGTATCTGCTCCCAAGCTGACAAGCGACGGCACTTTGAGGAGAACTGACATGAAACAAATAAATGTTTTTATTCGAGAGTGCCTATCATGAGCATGACTTTGGCAGAGTAATGGACCTGCCAGCCTTTTACCCCGTGTTCCTGATGGCAACCTCTCAACCCTTACCTACAAACTCCATTTCCTGAAAAGCCGCTTTCATTTAGACCCCAGCGCTGACATGAGAGGCAAACAGAAAGAAATAGAAGCGCGTTTTGAGTCGAGTGCTAATGGCTTCAGTTTTTACAGCTCCTCAAAGTGAGCTTCTTTGGATTGCCAGAAGACTCTAATGTGATCCATCGGCCAGACCTGAGGTATGGTTATGGAGCAGAGTAACAGTGACACAGATAATCGGATTTGTTAGTGTGGTTCATTAAATACCGAGCCACCTTCTCCTGCCACAGGCCTCGGCGTATAGGTGTTTTATAGCAATTTATGTTGCTTCAAAATAATTGCTCTGCAGACAGTGTGTACTGGAGACTTATTTCTTGCTCTGATAATTCGATTGCAGATGCACAGTGTGTTCAAACAATCCTCCCACACTCAATACAAATATATGTATGGTCTCTATGCATTAAATAGAGAAATCATTGATTTAATAGTTTCCCAGGGGCCATACCACCCTGGCAGGAGGACTTTTCTCGTATTCCCGACGTGATCTGCTGCACATATAAACTTTTCATAAATTTTGGCTGCATTTGCTATTTATCAATACATGGGAGGATGTCTTATTTTTATTTCTGTTGTGATCTGTTGAATTTCAGAGTAGCAAATTCAGAAAAACAGCATGAAGACAAGTGTGCTGTTGCAGTAGAAACACAGTAGTGAGGTTTAATTCCTAAATGAATCATTGTTTGAACAAGGCAGTTCAACAACTCATAGAGGTAGCGAACTTGATGCTTGGTGCTTCTCAAATGGAAGGATGCATCCTTGTAAAGCCGCCACATCATAAAGCTCAGTTGAAGGACGTCTCGATTTGAAGAATCCTTAGTTGTCAGCCTTTGTTTTGTTTCCTTCATTCGACCTGTATTGAAGGATGCATCAGGTGTATCTTTGCATCCTTCAATTCTTTTGATTATAATCTTTTCAGATTCCAGTTCACCCAAAAAATGAACTGACACTGAGGTTTTTCAATTTTATCATGCCATTCTAGTCAACACTAGAATGAAGCCATTTATTTGAGAAGCACCCTTATTTCGTTTCTAAATGAATCCGTTTTTTGAATGAATTGGTTGAACAAATGATTAAATTGACTCACTCATAAAGACAGTCACTTTACACCACCTGCTGATTGTAACCTGCAGAAAAAAAATGATGGACCACTACAATATATGGAATCCCTCTCAGTCAATCATATTCAAGGACTGGAACTCAGAAAATGAAACCTTAAGGAGTTTATAAAAGCATTAATATAGCAAAATATTACATAAGACATTTTGAAGAGTTAATTTGCAAAAAACAGAAAACAATTTTAAAACAATTTTCATGAACAAAAATCATGTTTTTTCATTGTGCATTGCAATTACGCAATGCAATTATCTCAATTATCTCAATTATTTCGATTAGGTAAAAAAAATGCAGCTAACTAACACAAAACACAATAAAAACAAGATAACAATAAAAAACATGACTTTTGAACATTTAAAAAAACTGAATTGGCCTATATGTTTTTGCAAATAAACTCTTCATTTGTTGGTTGGGATTAAATTATAATCAGTATATTTAGAGACCAAATGAAGAGAATATTTGGACTTGTCTTAATGCACTTATGCAAAAAAAATTCTCTGCTTAAGTGTTCGACAATTCTCTGGGCCACTGCTTTCTGGTGTCTAAGTAGATAATGGAACTTAATGACAGAAATCGTACTACTGCACGGCTCTGATTATCACATAATCCTTTTTCAGCATCCACAATTTCAAGCAAATGTCTTCGCTTAAAGAACAAGAGACATCCATATGAAGGAACTGCATTGTTAAACCTAACTCCCTAGAACAATTATCTGTAGAAAAAAAAATACAAAAACAATGATAACAGCCATGTTCAATCCTCTCGGTGCTGCCAGAGATGGCTGCAGTATTGGTTCAGCTTTAACAGTGAAATGGAGCAACATTTGGTGTGTAGAGACTTTCGTCTCCTGTATACTTTGCTTCTATCGGCTGCTTTACTATGGTCTGTCACGCTGTTACTAGAAGTCGAACAGTGAGAAGCTCCTCTTTGAACAGCAGATAAAAGCAGGCCAGAAACGATGGAAAAACATCCAAAATATATGGAGCATGCGCTGCTGTGTACGTTGTTTATGTCATGGACACTTATCTGGGCGAAAATGAAAGGCGCAACAACGGTCCCAAAATGATTGACAGTTCATAAACTGGCATTGACGGACATTTATGAGTCTCGAACGGTTTAATGTAAAGTTATAGACCTGAGCCAACCAGTCAGTGGGAAATGAAGTCTATAGGATTGCGTATTACTATGTCACTATGTTCATATTTAGACATCCTATAAATTTGTTTGCACGTCGGAAGGTTTGGCCGTCCGTCTTCATGTGTTGTAAGAGCAGTGCTCCCTTACGAAAGGAAAATATATTTACCAATATATTTCTTAAAATATAGCCTATTGTGATATATTGTAATATTCCCTTTTTATTTTCTAATATATTGTATATTTGAATACATTTAATAATATATTAATGAAACATATATTATATAATATATTGCAAAATATACAAATGATTGCCACTTTCAATATATTGCAATATATTGGAAAAAATAAATATATATAAGAATATATGCCTAATATATTACATGATATTTTCCAATATACTGAAATATATTTTTTTTTCATAAGGGCTGGTATTATACTGACAACTCTGTTGACATTTACAGCAACGCCAACGTTGTTAACTAGCAGAAGGCAAGATTACAGCAAGATGCTCTTCGTGAAAACTCAGCTAATGGGAGGTTGAAAGGTTTTGTTTTTTCCCTCAGCCTTTGTTTTATAAAATCTAGAGAGCTCGAGTAAGGAAAGAAAGAAACTTTTCATGCAGATAATAACCAGCCTATGCCATTAGCCGTATTAATATACACTCCTGACAGACACCAGCTAATGTCATGATTTAATTTAGAGTGTTCTCGCGTAATTCCTCCGAGACGCGAGAACAGAGACCCAAATACCAAAATATCAGCTGAGATAAAAGGAAAAAACAGACCCAATTCCAGAAGCATCCCTCTGAGGGTTAAGTGTGCAGCCTCTCAATTTGGATCTCAAAAAGATTTGTCCCGCTGGGAGCGATATTACGCGTGCGTATATGATTTCGGCTAATGAACTTGTATTGTTTCGGTCGCCACCAAGGATAAAGTTGTGCGCCTTTGAAAATCATTCACGGCTCTTTGTTGTGTTGACATATTCATCCTTTAATTTGTTTGCGTTCTAGTTGTCATAATGAAAGATAGATTAACAGGACTTGTCATGAAATATCAATATGAAACATTCTATGGAAATACACGTCAAAAGAGTGTACACCCAAGTGGCAGGCCAAACGTTTGTGGAGATGGACGAGGCGGAGCCACGCTTCTTTGTCACGTGTGATGAAGGTGGTGTTAATTGTCAGTTAAATGAATACAATCATTTAGCGCGAAGGGCTGCATGGTAATGTCAAATTAACACGGAGTAAAGCCTCACCGCGCGGATCATTAATTAGTCTGGCCTGTCTCAGAGGGGAGGGAGCAGCACCATCCAGCATTGGGATCTCGCCTGTATAGTTTAGCACTAATGAGCCTTTAATGTGCAGGACTGAAGAAATGGACTACATCTCACATCCAAGGCTATTGTGTCTGCAATAACCTTTGAATTGCATGATGGCGCAACAACACACTTCTCGTTAAATCCTGTTGTTTACTGCAGTGCAATGGGTTAAAATTACAGTCTGCTCTGAGAACATTTATTATATACAGCGAGGTTGAGTCACAACATTGTACTTGCGCATTTACAGTATAGTTCAGCAGTTTTAAACACGTAACCTTTATTTGGAGACTTGGGTCATGTGCCTGTCAAGGAGAATGATCATCAAAATCGGAACATTCCCTTTGAGCCAACTGGGGTTAGAATTCAGTGCCATCAACTGGTAAAAAGTGGAAAAGCAGGATGTGATGCTTTATTTTATATGCAAATAGAAAACCCAGTGATGTAATGCATACATTAAAAAATGGTTTTCAGGATGTTTATGGTAATAGGCAGTGCTTTTCAGCCCACAAAACACACTACAATTGAAAAAAAAAATGGAACTGAGTTTTTAGACGTTTTGCATTATATATTAAAAAAAAAACACATAAACAAAGAATCATCACATATAAGCAAAATATTTTTTTAAAAGTATTGACTTGATAGTACCACTGACCGGCACTGTGTATTTCAAGTGAACACCAGACAGTCTTGAACACTGGATGAACCTCCTCATGTACAATTATTCTTCTGTAGTCTTCAAAAATATCTATAGAGTGGAGATAATTACTTAATACAATTTATACTCTTAATTAGATTGTATTCTAATACAGTCTTAAATAAGAGATTTGTATGATCCAGTTTAATTTATGGACATCGGTGCCAACACACCTGGCTGAGGAATTAGTCGGCACACATTATCTTAGTGAGAATGGTTTAGGAAATAAATTGTGTTAAGGGTAAATGAGTATTGATTCAATTCTGTATGATGGTTAGAAATAGTAAACTAATATAGATAGAGTGTTTGACTAATCAGTTTATTCAAATAAAAACTGTCCTGTTGTGTTCTTACCAAAGTATGCACCGCATCGATCACATTACCTGAGGACTGCACCCTCAAACTCATCCAATCCAATTCACTTTAACCTAACCATTACACAGTCATTTAGGTACAGTAGGTTAGATATCTCTTGTTCTAGACTGCAGTCACTGTAAGGGGAAAAAGTAAGCATAGTGAACAAAAAAAGCTAAGCAAATAAAAAGAAACGAAATAAGAAAACAAAACCCTATAGCACACATACATTTTCGAGTGAATACCATCTATCATTCTAATACTGTAAACAACATATATAATATTGATAACACTACCTACAACAATACAGTTTGCTCAACAGCTCAACAGAAGAGACATGGAGAGTCATTTATCTGCCTGTTTTCACAGATGTCTTCCGCGGTATTTACATGTTCATTCAAACGGTTGGTGGAAAAAGTTCCAAAATATACTTTTTTTTTGTCCATACTTTGAATTCACATGCTTTTACATATGGGAGTCAGTCTTTGGAGAAATACAGTTAGACGCACTAACACGGACAGGAACAGAGATGTATAAAAATATTTAAAACCTTACAAAATGTATTCTCACTCATCATCAGAGCCAGTCAATGTTTAATTTGTGGAAATGCTCGGGTTTCCAGCAAGCAACTGACATGTTTAAATGTCAGCTCTTTGAGATACTCACTCACAAAAAGGTACCACCACCAACCAGGCTTCAGTGTGATAAAATAAGGAAGAAAAAAAACAAATATATATATTTTTAATATAGAAATGGAAAATCCTCTTCTCTGAAAAAAAGAAAATATAGACATCTCAATTGAAATATTTGTCATAATCCAATGTTCTCACATCCTCAGAGGTTTCACAACCATCTCTGTTTTTCTTCGTTCCTGATGATGAACCCTCATGACAGTTGCCATGGAAACAAGACCAGATGAATGGCTTGTCTTTTCATGGTGAGATGTGAGTTTGTCTGAGTGCAGAAGAGTCGGGCCAACCCATCCACCCCCCACTCCACCTCTACCACCTCCTTACCTAGAAGGCATATGTGTGAGCTACGCTTTTGTCTGAAAAATACATAAATAACTACAAGCACACTATGCAATGTTCTTAGTAGCATTCTCGTTTAACCTTTCCATGTAATTTCGAAACTCTTTGGAGTCCCCGAGCTCGATGTCTGGGCATACCCATTTGATGTCGCTCTGACCAATGAGAAGCGGGCTTATGGATGGGCAGCCATTGCTGGGCTTGCTATGGCTGAAAGTGGTGAACTTAACCCGTTTCCTTTTGGTAGTGGGTGAGTTTATGGACTCGGTCTTGTGATCTCTCCCAGCGCACCCTGAGTCAGAGGCCGACCTGTGGACCTGGCCTTGAATGCTCTTCTGAGACGAAAGGCCATTGAGGAGCTGGCTACCTTCCTCCAGGCCCAGCCCAGAGTCCATGGTGCCGCCCAGCTCCTCTTGATCCAGACACAAACCTGCCTGGCTTTCCAACAGCTCTGCGTCATGGCCTAACCAGACCCAGTCATGGGAGTGAGCCATGGTCTCCGGGCCCTCCAATGGGAGCTGCTTGTTGTGATATTTAAGGGCGTAGGAGACACAGTTGATTAGGAATACCAGAATGGCCAGGCAGAAGACACCTAGCAAGGCGTACATGCCTATTTCCAGGTCTGTAAGCCCTTGGCGAGACTGCAGCAGGTCATCCTCTGCGTTACGTCCAGGTGGAAGGTCTGCTTGAGCTGGGATTTCAGAGAAGTCCACTGGAATATCACCAGCTGAGTGCCTGTTGCCGCTTGCCTTTCCTGGAATGGAGGTTTTGATGGTGGTAGCGCCTCGGTTCATGATTCCAGCCTCCATGTCTGAGATAGAACCGCCGTAGTATGGGGCATTGGGCCTGTATCTCCTGTCGCTCGCGCTGTTTCCGGTTTCTTCATCACGGCCAAACTTCACATGGACGTTTGCGTTGCCTGCGGCCAGAACTGTGCGCCGTTTGTTTTTTTGGCATGATTCGGGTCCGTACATCTCCAAACGAACCAACATGCCTTGACCTTCACCCTTAGCCACCACCACAGGCCACCTCCAGTTGTTGCTTTTCTTCACCGACACCACCTGGTTGTCCAGCGAGGTGGCCGTAAGGACGAAATGAGCAGGGTTATAGAGGTCAAGAGGGGTCATGGAGCCATCGCTGAACTGAAGCCACGCACTGACAAGGGACTCCTGGAAGAGAAACACAACAAGAATAGATTCTCTCAGGTAATGCTAATTTTCTTGCATCAACTAGGAATGATTCTTAACCCCACACTGTAGGACCGTTCAAATGCTTTAAAGTCCCAAAACCACATTTCAAAGAACACAGACGCACCAATCAGCGGGAGATTTAACCAATCTGCCCGTTCTATGCTTATCAAGGTGGAGAAGAGAGGAAACCCCTGCCGATGCAAAGGATTAGTGAAATCAAACTAATCAGAAAGGGTTTTAAATGTGAGATGAATCAGAATAAGTGGGCAGCCCTGAGCAGCAGGATCCACTAACAAACTGCAGCTCCTCATCAACATGCGGCCCATGTCAAACGACTTTGTCCATAATGACAGTGATTATAGTGATTGCACCTGCTCGAGGATAAAACAACCCTACATTTTGGAGAAATGGACACGGAAGTACTGTATGCAAAACTGTGACCTGAGATCCAGAACACAATTCACAATTTAACGGCATGTGGCTAAAATTTGCAAAGAGATTTCACAGTGGCTACCCTTTACAAACAACAACCAGAGATAAAAAAAAAATATGAGTAATATTAATTAAACAACAATAGAATACAAATGAAATAATAATAATAATAATAAACAAATAACAATGCACCACAACAAACATTATTAATATAACATGTATTTTATTCACTGTAAAGTGTTTTATTAGACTACCTGATTTACATTGTGCATGGTCTCCTGTGTGGTAGCCGTGGCCACAATGGCCCTGTTACTTCCTGGGCTAAGTTGAAGGTTCAAGGAAAGGCCAGAAACCAGCTGCACGCCCAGCTCCGTAATACTGACTTTATCATCCAGAACTTGGATCATCCTCTCAGCCAGAGCAGAGTCTGACAATGGGGACATCACCTGGATAAAAACACAGATAGATATGCTTCTGTTACATAACACTGTAAAACTACTGAAAATTCTCTCCTAGTTTCTCATACAAACTTAGTGACATGAAAAAAATGAGTAGGCTACATGCAGTTTCAAGAATCTAAATGACAGCTGTCCGCCCTCGGCCATATGGCGACATCTGACACACAGGCATGGAAATGACTGATTCGAAATGTGATGAGAAGACTTTCTATCTGGATCAATTAATATCCTCCGTATTTCCACATTCATTGTTATAATGAAATGTCAGAAACCATTTACTTCCTATCTGTAAGTGGAACTTCTACTGTCACCAGCGAGCATGTCCCGCACTTGCTTCTAACCATCATTTGCACACTGTCTGGAAGTCCTCAGGCAACAGTTTTTCACTCTAAAATGCAGCCATGTTAAGGTAAAGAAACTATTTGTGTTCTGTTTTTATATTCCGCTCTTATTCTGAGCACATTCTAATTTGCCATTTGAATTGAGAGATTTATTAATTAGACATAAAATAAGAATAAGCAAGGAGAGCCTCGGGCATTACCCAATATTGCGTAAGACGCTGCCCCAGTTCTCCACTTTTTATAAATAGATCTATAAAATAGTAGTGCTCGCTACACTACTTCAACAAATCTTTTCTTCCAAATAGTCTACTCTGAAACCAATTCTTGCTCTGATTCTGAAACAACACATAATTTCCCTCTTCTAATTGCAAGTAATTAGTCATTCAATTTAGTTTGAATGAATTGCAAAAACAGTTGGTCCCCTTTTGAATTTTAAAAGCGAGTTTGGTCTAATAGCAAGGTGGACGATTGGTAATTTGGCCGTGGTTAAGTGGTGGGTTTTTTGATTTCAGAGATCTCGATCTATAAAGGAGCACTGGTTTGCAGACTCCACGTATTCCATCCCACCATTACTGGGCTTTTTATCTGATTTTAATTTTCAGCAAATGGATCAAATCGAAGCGCTCTCCACCTGTGGCTCTGGCTTATACTTTTGCTTTCAGATTGCACTTTAATGGCACTTTAGTTTGTTGAGCAGGTGTATTATGTGTGAATGTATAGGTGACATCTATTAGAATAAATGTGTGATTTTCACAGACTGACCCTTAATTAGTAGGTCTTAATAAAGGAGATTATCGTTTGTCATAAGAGCTGTGAGATGTGCAGACAGACAACACACAAGCTGTGACAGAGCGGAGTGAGAGATGGTGTGCTGTCTAGCTCTCGTCTGACAGTGTACACGTGTCACATCACAACTCGGACTGATTCTCCTCTCATCCGCACAGAGAAATAGACAAACGACAACCAGGATTTTCCAAAGAAAACAAGGATGTCCTAACATTTTATTCATGCAGTTTAAACGCGAGGGAACTGCAGCTTAGTCAGCTGTAACTGTCAGTTTTGTTCCTGACAAAATGGGCAGCTCTGGTTGTGGTGTGTTGAGGAAATTGCATAATATGCAAGAACAAATGAATCATGGAAAAAGTTTTAATGATGCAGAAAATCCATAGATTTGGTAGATTATTGTAGTAATGTAGCCGTGGTCTTCATTTTCTGTGTACATCATGTCACTTTTAAACATAATCACACATACAGTACATTTTTCCTGTTTCTCACCTGAACCTTGGTGGTGCCTTGGTTCAGGCCGATGAGGACCTGTTCTTCTGACAGCTTGGCTACTCGTTCATCCACCACCCTTAAAGAGTCTCTCACCAACTCTGTCACATCCACCTGCCAGTCACTGCCCAAGAGGAAGTCTGGCTGGTCCTGCAGTTCTTCTGGCTCTGCCTCAAACTGTGTGAGAACACGGACGGTGGTGCTCTGGTACTGTGGACCACAGCTCCGATCCCTCTTGGCTCCTTCGTCCCCATCATCCTCTCTAGACCTGCAGTAAAAAGAACAACAAATACCACATGTTACATCCCATCCTGCTGCCCGGTTAAGCATTGTTTTCCAATCAGGACTATTTTATTCTATTCTATACTATTCTATTCCTTTACCAAAATAAAAACATTTAACAGTTAAACAAAATAAAATTATTTTACGCAATTCAAGCAAAATTGCGCAGTCTCTATACTAACCCTTTAACCCAATTTTGCTTCTGTGTTTGCGATCAGATGATTTTAAGTCACTAAACAAAAGTTTTTTTGATGGATGAAGACTGCAATCAAGGTAAAGACGATTGTGGTGGCATACAGGAGACATACAGTAAGCAGCGTTAGTCCGTTATAATAATGCATGTATGAGCGCTCTTGACGCACTGATAGCATAATGTTTTTTTTCACAGACACAGGTATTTCCATACATTCACATTGTTTCCACACACATTCAGAATTGCGTTTTGCTATTGATTAATTTCATGTAGTGTGTGATTAATCGCGATTAATCACAGAAAAAAGGGTGTGATTAATTTGATAAAAAAATGGTAATCTATTGACAGTCCTAATCATCAATCAGCTATTATACATACATATATATATATATATATATATGTGTGTGTGTGTATAAAAAAAAAAGAAAATCAATTACAAAAATAAAATTATATTCTGTTCTCAACCATCTGTTTTCCACAATTGCTGCCTTAATTTCTGTAATTTAAAGGTGTAAAAACAAAAACTTACATTTACTGTAAATTTACTTTCTAAGAAAAACCATGAATGAAAAAACAGAAATGACAAAAATATAGAGCAGTGGCAGTTTTCAGCCTCTTATAATGGGTGAGTCGTTTCAACAGGCTGTAACCGTGAACCCTTTTCACATTAGAGTGATGCATTTCCTCTGCTCACAACAAACAGCCAAGCACCAGGTGAAAGGGGAGGGGGGGCAGCTCTGACGGTTCCATTATTTTTAATGAGTCGAAGTCATCCAAAATAAAAAACAACAGCAATGGCAGGTTAACATGGTGGCTTTGACCAGAGGGGAGGCCACGCTGCTCTAGACTTTTAACGCACCGACGCCTGACCGACGGTAGAAACAGCATGACATTTACATTACACAGGTGTATAAACAGGGCAGTCGGCACTCAGCTGAGGAATGTCAGGTCACAGGAGGTCTCAGGAATAATGAGAGTCAGTCTTACAACACAACCGCATGTTTCCCGCTCTCAAAACGCTACCCAAGACAGATACAACCTCAGGACCAAGGGCACATATGAAACAACAAAGGTGCAAACTTAAGACTCGTCAAGTGCCGAATGTGAGTAATCATGGCTTTTTGATGAACGTAACTTACCAGCTGGCCACTATCTAAAAAAACAGCTCACGCATAAATAACAATTCAGTCAAAACGTATATTCAAAACCTATATGATGCACTTTATTTTGTGGAAAACAGAAGATAGTTTGAAGAAATCCAAAACAACACTGGACCATGCTGACATTTCTCTAAATACCCTTGATGCGCAGAAGAACATGTCTTTCTTAGCGTGAATAACCTTTTAATAGTCAAAATAATTTTTCCACTCAAAAAGCCTTTTCTGCAATGGAAAGTTGGATGTTTGTCAAAAGTTTATTTCCTGCAGAACTCTAAGTGGCAACACATTATATAGAATATTCATCACCAGAAATAATCAATGATTATATCAGGAACAAAATAATGACATAACAGATAATAGAGACTGAAACCAGATGCTATGAGCCACAAAATGACTTGTTTGTCACTAGAATCATGACAGTATAAAGAGACAGACCATGTTGAGAATCAGACTCATTCTAGTAAATAGGAGCTGTACTTGCATGTTTATTGCATGTAAACTTCCAGCAAAGAGCTACATGGGGTCTTATGAAGCTGGCTGCCACATAAACCTGCCTTAAAAGGATTTTGCTAATATGCAATATTTTTTGTAAATAATTAAATTGTCACAAGGACAATATATATAGTATAAAAATATATATAAAATGCAAAATAATGTAAAACACAATTTCATGGTAATAAATATTTATGACTGCTGAACTTTCTCAGGATTTTTTTTTTTAACAGAAGAAGCTCAGAGATGCTTAGATTCCCAAGTGGACTAGTGCAAGAGAAGGTCTGGTCATAGAATCTTCATATTGACATAATGGAGAAGCGATCATTGTGCAATCCACACATTTGCTTGCTGACAACCACACAACTTATAGTATAACCACAATTATTCCTCAGACACATTAATGCCTCGCAATTTCTCCACCGCTCATTCCATCTGTCACCCGTCATCCTGTTCTCACTTATCATGCATGAGTCAATCCAGCAGGGCTGTTTTTGGTGGAAGAGTAATTAAAAATTATCTTGTGGATATCCTCAGCGTACAGCAGCATTAACCTGCATGTTGTCTGGTGCTGGCGCGTCAGAGGCATGTGTGCCTGGAGACGACCCAGCGGTAATTAAAAAGTCAGCATCCACATCCTCCCCTCACCTCTATCATGCTTTCCGGAGAGAGCTCCGCTACATGTCTGCTGTTACCCAAGAACGACAGAGCATGAAAATGGCTGAGGAGAGACTGGATAAAGAGGGCAGACTGACTCCGGCGAGCTGGAGCGTCATTGGTGCTGTGAAGTACTGAGAGACTTATTACAGTAATGTATGTAATCTTTAAGCTTACAAATTACCAGCGGAACAATTATTGCAGAAAGTGTGGGCTGTGCAGGATATTTTCTGCTCAGCTAAAGATTACAAAACTTGACAGAACACAGTTTCCAGGCTCTTTAATCTCAATTATAATTTATAGAAGTTATATAATTGTAACTCTCAAAAATAAAGAATGTTTGTTGTCCTGTATGCTTCAGTGAAAACCCATCAAATGAGAAAAAGGTTCTTTGCAGTGGTAAAGATTTTTTTTTTTTTTTTTAATTAAAGGGTCTTTAGGAACCAATAATGATATTTCATTTGCAGCACCATAATTTAGTTATTTTTTATTTTTAAAAATTTCTTTCTTTCTTTTTTTAAGATGTATTTTTCAGGCATTTATTATGGTATAGGACAGATCAGACATGACAGGAAGGGAATGGGGGAAAGAGAGAGAGAGGGGGGGGGGGGTTCAGGAAAGGTGGAAAAGTCAGGATTCGAACACGGGACGCCCAAAATGCAGCGGTGCTGTCGGCGTGCTGCCCACAGGGCTATTCGCACCAACAAAACATCCATTTCTAATGTTTGCAATGTTTTGAAAGTTAAAATATACTTCAATGATCCAATGAACCCTAGGTCAAATGTGATTCCTTGAAACAAAAACATCACTAACCTCTGGTTGGCAGCGTCTACAGGAACTCTCCAGCTCCTGATCTGGCTAAGCTCTGGATCGGACATCTCGATCTGCAGGGGGAGTCGTGGCATCCATACGCTCATCTCCAGCTGAGCGCTGAGGTAACTGTAGGTGAAGTTCACCATCATCCTCACCCTCCCACGCGTCTCCTTGCCATTGACGTACACATAATCGCACCTTTCGGACACCTGAGAGGCAGGAATACAAATCAGACAGCAGACAAAGCGTTCAAGCAACACTGTATTCAAAGCAGCACTAAATTAAAGAAAATTGCAGCCTTGGCCAAGGTATCAGCCTACTTTTCACACCAATTTCCTGGAGACAATTTCAAATTTTGATAGCGCAAAAAAATGAGGCCTCTTTTTGTGCTAATCAGCGCAATATGTGAAAAACAGTCTGGCCTTTGTGGGTTTTTTTGTGCCGCTGTTATTCGCTTTTATTCTGAGCTTTAATGAGGAAGATGAGAAATTGGATGGGCTTTGACTGTTCTGTCCAAGTATTTATTTCTGACTACAGTCGGTGGGGGAGTAGTTGTTGTTGATAATGAGTGTGTTTGGATGTCTATATTTCCCAGGCTTTGGGGTTGAAAGAAGCTAAGCAGATGGAGGGATAGAAGAAGACAGAAAAAAGCAAAGTGGTCAAGTTCTTCTGTTGCCACACACTAATTCATTTGCAGAGCATCTATACTGCTCTTAGCTAACTTGTAATACCTGGCGGAGAAAACCACATCTCATCCAATCAACTTGAGGGCTTCTTTAAAAAACAACAGATGTGGATATGGACCAATGGCATGGCTTGATTTTAAGCAGCTGCCCTTCAGCTTAAAATCTAAGATGACAAGAGTGCCGGTTGTTTGTGAGATTTCCCTAATGCTGTGCCATTTTCCAGAGCATCATACTTGTTACATCTCAATACCAGATTGCTATTTAGTAGCTGCAGTCAGTAGCCAAGCTTTCATCAAGTTCTCATTTTCTGACTGCTCAGAGTATACCAAGAATCAATTCCAGCTTTTTTTCACATTAACTGTTTTAAAAGACAAACAGAAAACACTGAATTCCAAAGAAATGCCACTTCTTTTACAATGCTTTTCTATTTGTGACATTGGGGGGAATCAATGGTGCATTTATTGGAGCTGTGATTAACTTTAGTTTTTCGTATCCATTATACAGTGCACACTGAACCCTGTGAAATGAGCAATAAGTTGAATCGTGATAATGGCTACAACATAATTATACGTGTGAACTCAAAATAAAATAAATTAC